>NC_091456.1:45490528-45790528 GCF_027789765.1 Dendropsophus ebraccatus | reverse complement strand
TGGAGGTTTTTGTTTTCTCTCTTCAAAGTCTCAAGATGCTCCAAGGACTCCTCATAGGCATTCTTTAGCTTGAACAGCTCAGTGCTAAGTGAACGAGCTTCCTTTTGAGAAGACTCTAACTCAGTTTGAGACTCCTCAAATTTCTGTTTCCACTCTGCTAGGATCTAAACAACAAACAGAGAGTTATTGATGTACCACAACTCAGTCTCCATGTTTCTATCGCCATAGTAGCTTATACTCACCTTATCAAAATTCCTTTGTTTTTTGTCCAGTGCAGCAGATGCAGCATTTGATCTCTCCAGATCTACCATCAGGTCCTCAATTTCATTCTGCAAGCGGTGTTTTGTTTTCTCAAGAGATGAACATTTCGCATTGACTGCCTCTACAGCCTCTTCTGCATCTTGAAGCCTTTGTGCCAATTTTTTCCTATCAGAAAAGGTGTAATGAAGTTCACAGATATACAGAGTTTGAGTGATAGCCGATGCTTAATAAATGAGCAAACATCACACATGCAAGTTGAAACAGGTATCATGCATTCACCCACCTTGGTCGCCCAAAATGAAGAAGAGCCTTCTAACAAACAAGCTTTATGCTCGTCTTATACAGAAGCATGAAACATAATCCAAGCAAAAAGCTTCTCTGTTGAAAGGAATCTTAAAGCTGAGAAGCATTCAGGCACTTGCCTATGTTAGAGAAGCAGTGGATTACTGTGGTAATATTGGGGGCCAAGCAAAATTTTACAAAACACAACAGATAAACCAAAGCAAAAAAAGCATGTAATGATACAGAGAATATGGATAAGGTTAGGTCCAGTTAATTCTTTATGAACTGTATAATGAACTATAATTTGCTTATATTCTAAGTTATCTCACTCACTTGGCCTCCTCTAGTTCTTCAGTCCTTTGAATGGCATCCGTCTCATATTTGGTTCTCCACTGGGCTACTTCTGAATTGGCCTTAGACAAAACTCGTTGAAGCTCTGCCTTGGCTTCCTGCTCTTCTTCATACTGCTCTCGGAGCAGATCACAATCATGGCGGGCAGACTGAAGAGCATGGGCTAGAGCATTTTTGGCCTTTTAGAGAAATTTTAAGAAATTTTACAAAATGTCAATGTTTTTGATATTTCTGCTACAGTTTCTACGCAAGCAAAGTCAATTGTAAGACACAGTTTTACAAAATCTCTTTGATTACCTTAGACTCTTCCTCCAATTGTCTTTTAAGGTCCTCCAACTGTTGCGTGTAAGTTTGTTTTCCTCGTGTCAGCTGAGATACTAACGCTTCTTTCTCATCTAGCCTGCGCGACAACTCCCCATTTTCTGTTTGCAGCTTTGACTTTTGTGAGACAAAGTCGTTCAGCGATCTTTGAGCTTCTTCATACTTAGTCCGATGCTCATTCATTTGGTCTTCTAAAGTGCGACACATCTTCTCTAAGTTGGCCTGTGCACAGATAACACCAGTGAAGTAGAATAAAGAGAAACATATTTATAGGTATCAGAAACACAAGTAAGTAAAGCATTTATAACACACATCATACATTATGACTGATGACATACATAACTAATATAAAAGTAGATGGTTTAACAAATGGTCTTTGTAATATTCTTAATGTACTCTAATATAATTTAGTCATCCATTTTCACCTGATGTTAAAGTTCTCAGTAATATTATGGTATTAGACTCCCCAACACCCAGTTTCAAGCTCTACTTTTTGGCACAGAATGATACACAACTGAAAACATAAATATAATATACATTAGTGGCTTACTTAAATTTTTATGCAATCTTAGTAAGGAGCTCCAAACAGAAGACCATATATTGATTATTTTTATTCTCCTTCTCTCACCTTGGCTTTTACCACCTGTTCCATGTTGGATGCTACATCATCAAGCTCCAGTTTGAGTTCACTTTTTTCCTTCTCTAGTTTTTGTTTGACCCTCTGAAGGTTGTCGATCTGCTCACTGAGTTCAGCCACAGAGTCCGCATGCTTCTTTCTCAGGGTAGCAGCGGTGGCCTCTGATTGCAGAGTGGACTCTTCTAGATCTCTCCTGAGTTTCAGGAACTCTGCCTCCCGTTTCTTGTTGAGTTCAAGTTGCACTGAGGTGGCTCCTCCGGCCTCTTCCAGGCGCTCACTGATTTCCTCCAACTCTCTGGACAAGTCAGAGCGAAGTTTTTCTACCTTAGCCCTTGCTGTTCTTTCTGCTTCCAATTCTTCCTCCAGCTCTTCAATGCGTGCCTTAAGAGAGGTGGAAATATAAGCATCAGTGTTTAGCAAGTTTTTTTTTTTAAATGTAATGCTGAAGCTAGATAACCATGATTTATATTATTTAAAGTAATATTAGGTCTTTTGATGGGATAAATGTGGATCCTGGTATATCCCTTGTGTACCTGGTGTTCTTTCAGCTTCTTCTGTAGTTGTATGCCTTGTAACTGCTCATCCTCAATTTTGCTGTTTTGCTGACTGATCTCAAATTCTTTCCTGTAACAGAAAGATAATAATAGAATTTATTCCATACAAGTAATGTCGGAAACAGCCAGAAGACTATTTCCATGCTTATAGCGAAACTCTCTAAAAAAATAATATAAAATGCATTCTATCATGCTCACTTTTTCAGCTTCTCTTCTAGCTGTTGCTTGTCATTCTCAAGATCCATAACATTCTCTTGTGTCAGTTTCAGATCACCTTCAAGTTTACGCTTGGCTCTTTCTAAATCCATTCTTATTTTCTTCTCCTGCTCCAATGATCCCTCAAGCTATGCAGAATATCCATTTACCATTAGTGACCACATTCAACTATGGACCTCATACATAGAATGAACCAATTTGCGCCACTTACATCATCAACCTGCTGCTCAAGCTTGGCTTTTGATTTAGTGAGCACATTAACTTTATCTTCTTCTGCTTGAAGGTCATCAAGGGTTTGCTGGTGAGCCTCTTGTAGAGCCTTTTTCTCTTTGGTAAGTTTGGCAATAATTTCATCTAAACCTGCCATTTCTTCAGTTAGGTTTTTGACCTATAAGAAACGCATATGTGTATCAAATAAAAAGTAAAATAAAAAATTACCATGACTTCTTAACACATAAAAGTTAAAAATGATCACCTTATTTTCTGTGGCATGTTTCTCTTTTTCCACTTTGGCTAAAGTGAGCTCTAAGTCATCAATATCCTTCTTCAGCTCAGAGCACTCGTCCTCTAACTTCCTCTTCTTAGCAGTCAGTTCTGCATTCATCTCCTCCTCATCTTCCAGCCTTTCCGTCTGCTCTTTGAGTTTGGCTTCCAGCTGGATCTTGTTCTTGATAAGCTGGTCACATCTCTCCTCAGCATCATTTAAGTTATCTTGTTCCTATAATTTAAGGCAGAGTCTCGAATGAGGTAATTTATCTTGTATCCCAGAGTCAAAAAGATCATATTTTTATATTACATACGTACAGATTGAACTTGTAGCTGCAGATCATTTTTCTCTTGCAGTAAAGATACCATTTTTTCCTCTAGCTCCTTGCGTCTAGCGTCAGATTTCTCCAAGGCTTCTTTCAACCTCTGGAACTCTTCTTTCATGTTTGCCATTTCCTTTTCTGTCTCTGCACTCTTTAGCAGAGGCTTAATTTTAAAGTACAGCTTCATCCAGGGCCAATTCTTGACTCCCATGAAAGCGCGGATGTTCCATTGAATTACCAGAAGAGCATCTCTGAGAAGATACGACGCAAAGTAAAGTCAATAACGTTATAATACAACCACTTCACATGTCCTACTAGAACAGGGAAAACCCATTGGTCCCATTTTTATTGATTTGATTCAATTTACCTGCGCTCCAAAATCTTCTTAAACTCCCTTCTCATCAATAATCCTCGAGATTGTGCTTGAATTCGCGTAATAATTTTAGAGAGTCGTTCATCTCTCATCTCCTCCAGCAGACCCAGGAGACCAGCCTTGAAGAACACCTTTAAGGGAATTTCATATATAGTATAGTATATATATATAGTTGATATTTGAATGAAAAAAACAAACAAACTATAATCTTTTCTATCCTTTGAGATGAAGAAAAACTCAATATTATTATGATATTACTTTTGTATGTCCAAATTTGTACTGAGTGTGATCAATCTCCAGTGATCCGAGGAGTTTTTCTGCTCCTTTTCTGCTATCAATGAATTGTCCTTCAGGTATGGCTGCAGGATTCAAGATTCGGTAACTATGAAAAGTAAAATAGTTTGGTAAAGGGATTTAATTACATTTCATAGATACAGTGGAAAAGCTGACACAAATGCCTACCGCTGTCTGAAGTCACCATAAAGGATGCGGTTGGGAAATCCTTTCCTACAAATTCTAATACCTTCCAGCACACCATTACAACGGAGCTGGTGCATTACCAAGGGATTGTCCATCTCACCTGCCAAATAAAATACTTCTTAAGACGCAGAATTATTTAATGGTACGTCATAATATTTAAATTTAAAGAGGAATTCTAACTTTTAACATTTGACAGGTGCTAAGTTTTTAAGGGGCAAATAAAGAAAAAAAGTTCACTTGGCACTACTCCCATATGCAAGTGTATAATCCATAAATTACTGCTATGGCTCACCCTTACGGTCAAGCTGTTCCAATGTGTGACCTGGCGTGGTGCTCTGCAATCCGCAATACAGAATCCAATATGTAGCAAGTAGAAGATGATATTGCGGCACTCACTTGGAATTCATAAAAGGTCTTTATTTTTCATTGGACAGCATACAAAGTAACCACATGTGTTCAGTATAGGTTACATGGCAGATGCAAGTACAATCACTCAGAGCCTGAGTGATTGTACTTGCATCTGCCATGTAACCTATACTGAACACATGTGGTTACTTTGTATGCTGTCCAATGAAAAATAAAGACCTTTTATGAATTCCAAGTGAGTGCCGCAATATCATCTTCTACTTGCTAAGTTTTTAAGGGTTTAAGTACTAGGATCCCCACTGATCACAAGACTGCAGAAACCTGGCCACCTGTCACCCTTCATGAACATGCCCATGGTAAGAGTTGTGTGTAGCAGTGGCCAATGTGAAGTGCAATATTGATATATCATTGGCTAGTATTGTCAATATGGTACTGTGGACCTAGAAATCATAATTCATGTAAGATTACCTGGAGCCTTCCGTTCATTTGGGATGATACAGCGCACAAAGTGTGGGTGAGTGGTCTTCAGGTTGGTCATTAGTTTGTTAAGATTCTCCTGTTGAAATATATTAGAGGTTCACAAAGCATACTTTTCCTACAAAAGAAATATGCAGCATGCATAGACTGTATGGTAAATCAAACATTTGAGATATACAACCCATGCCGTATGGGTATGGCGCCAACTCCTGTCACAAGACAACCCATGCCCATACCCGTACGGCACAGCGCAATAAAGCAAGCTCAGGAGCTGAGCTTGCTTTATAGCGAGTGCTATGAGCAGCTGAGCCCTCACTGATAATGACAGGCTGCTGCCATGTGAAGTATAACATACTAAAAAGTAAAAGGACCTTTACTGAAATAATGCCGACATTATGGCCACCTTTTGGTTCAAAATATTTTTTTCCCCCTCTAAATCCTGGGTGCGTCTTATCATAAAGCCAAAAATACAGGAAATCTGTGACTCAAATAGTTATTAATGTGTTAATTTGTGCTTAATAGACAATTATTGCAGATATGATTCTCACCCTGTGCAAAGCAGACACTGTCTGGAAAGAAGAACCCTTCTTTTTTCCTCCTTTTCCTTTACCACCAGCATCTGTAACATGACGGAGATATTATTGGTCTTCACTTATTAATAACAAAACGTACAGAGATATTTCACAATAGAGATCTTACCTGAGTCACTACCAGCATAATTAGAAAAAAGATTTGCCAGCAGCTTGAGAGATGACTTCTGGTACAGCCCCACCACAGTCTCATTCAGTGGGTCCTTGTTCTTCTCCAGCCAGCCAAGAATGTTGTAGTCCACAGTACCAGCATAGTGGACCAGAGCAAAGTGAGCCTCAGGCTTTCCTTTGATGTTCCTTGGTTTCTGGAAGTTGTTGGACTTGCCCAGGTGGTTATCGTACAGTTTTGCTTTAAAGGTCATGTCAGAGGCTTTGGGAAACATGCACTCCTCTTCAAGGATGGACATGATACCCATAGGCTGTAGAAAGAAAACATCTATAAGAACATGGTTCAAGATAAGAAAACCTTGCAGTCAGTGTTTGTTCATATGGAGACAGACTTTTCATAAATATTACCAATCAAAGCACGTCTAGCTGGCTGCATCTGTTTTTATAACTTTTAGCTGACCACTTAATTATTTAAAGGATTTATATATATGTTTTTTACTACTGGATATTATCTGTTTGCATGACTGTGCCTGCCTGATGAAGTGCTGAAAAGCATGAAACAGACATTGCTGCAGAGTGTGCACGCCAAGTCGGTTCCATGTTAATGCATGCAACTTTTTAACCGAAGTTATTAAAGACTGAAGTTTTAGAAACGAATGCGATGAGCACCATATTTTCTCTTTTTGGGACATTGTTACATACATATTGAGCACCCTGCAGTTGCAATTTGGTGATATAAAGTGTATACCCCCACTCCCCCCCCAAGCCCAGTAGTGCCAGACATTATACTGCTTGTATGTGTATCTCTCGTTGTCACAGCTATGTATGCATTGTTTGCACAAGGGAAAGCTGGTTTTGGCATTAATGTTCATGACTCCATGCTTGGTATATTCTCACCTTCTCTATGAGATCAATACAGGCCTGCAGGTCCATGCCAAAATCTATAAACTCCCATTCGATCCCCTCCTTTTTGTACTCCTCCTGCTCCAGCACGAACATGTGGTGGTTGAAGAACTGCTGTAACTTCTCATTAGTGAAGTTAATACAGAGCTGCTCAAAGCTGTTAAACTACAGAGAAACACATGGAAAGTCAATTAAAGTCAATTGGAGACACAGTTATTTTTCTGAACTGGAACAAGTAAATAGTATAGATAAGGGCTTTCATCTTTCATAGATCAAAAATATCACACTGCCTGAATACACACTGACACAAACAAAAATCTAAGTCTCAAATCCCCTTTAATTAACCTAGACAGACCCCTGTTTCTAACACTTAAAGGGGAACTCTGGCACTGTTTTCTTTTGTGCTTCTCTAGCACAAAAGGACAAAGTTATATAACCTATAATGTTATCTAATCTGCCCGCATCAATCTTGCCCTCCCCCCCCAACAGAAGTCCAGTGTGTCGACTGTGAAACAGGAAGTAAAGAAGATTCCAACAGAAGTACCAATTCTGTCCAGACAGCAAAATGGGCACAATCAGGGCGCAGTCAGACATAGGGGACATGGTAAGAGAAGCCTGCAGTGGCAGTGGGTTTTTTCTTTTAGAGGGGGTGCCGGAGTTCTCCTTAAAAGAGTGTATAGTTCCCCAGGACTTTTGCATAACAAATGTGATGACAATATTCAAAAAGGTACCCCATGATGCACAGGCCAGGAAGTTTACCTTGAACATTGTTTGAGGGTTTTCTAAGTGATGCTATATTAGAGTAAATTAAATAAATGTATAATTCCATATGACTAACGAGGGATCAACTTTTATGTGGCAGTAAATTTAGGACTGGTCAGGGGCAGCCGGCTGGATGTCATATAGCTTGATTTTCCCAAAGTAGTTGATATTGTACCCCATCTTAAAAGAGTCCTGTTCAAACAACAGTAAACTAAGGGCCCTATTCCACCGGACAATTATCGTTCAGATTATCGTTAAATCATTCGAATCTAAACGATAATCGTTCGGCAGTTAACAATTAACGACCAAACAAGAAATCGTTGATCGCTTTATAAAACCGGGACCTATCTTTATCGTTGCTTGTTCGCAAAACGTTCGCAAATCGTTCGCATTGAATAAGACATCGTTCAGTCGTTCGCAATAGATACGAACGCAGTAGCGAATAAATAGCGAAGAAAAAACGATCGCAATTACGATCATAAGTAACAATTATCGTTCCATGGAAATGAGTGGACGTTTTTTAGGTCTTTCACAATAGCGGTCGTTTGAGATCGTTAATCGTTAACGATTAATGCAAACGATAATCGTCTGGTAGAATAGGGCCCTAAGTGATTTACCTGGATTCCAAGTCTAGTGCTGTTACTATTAAGACATTTTATATTAAGGGCTTTGACTTGGGGATAGTTTGGTAATATAATCTATAAATGTCTACTGCAACCTAATACCAGTGCGAACAAAGAATCTCCTTATGTTAATGCGTTTACTAGTTTGTTGAATTATCTTATGTCTTATGTTACTTACATCAAAGATCTCAAATCCTGCGATGTCCAGCACACCGATGAAGTATTGTCTGGGCTGCTTGGTCTCCAGGGTGGTGTTAATTCTCACAACCATCCACAAGAACATCTTCTCGTACACTGACTTGGCCAGAGCACCGATGGAGTAATATACCTTAGTAAAGAAAAATGCTCTAGAATTAAAGAGGTGGGCAATAAACAAGAAAGAGTGCTAATTTCTTAATAAATAAGAATTCCAAACCTGTTGGACATTCTGTCCCTTGGTGACATACTCATTGCCCACCTTGACACGAGGGTGACACAAACCCTTAAGGATGTCAGCAGAGTTCAGGCCCATTAGGTAAGCAGCTTTGTCAGCCTCTAAAATATAAGAAAAATGTAACAAGGCGCTAAAATGTGTCATTTATTATCAACAACGCAGGACCCGAATATGGATTTGGCTAAGAAGCATCTATGTACATATCATACCCTCAGTCCCGTCAGGCTCGGCCTGCTCTTCCCTTTGCTTCTGCTTGAATTTCATGTTTCCAGAATGCATAATGGCTCCAGTGAGCTTGTAAACCCCAGCTTTTTCCTCGGCTGTAAAGCCCAGAACATCAAAGGCATTCTGTGACCGGGAAAGTAGAACAGACGGCAAAAATATCACATAGAATTTCACCAGATCGATCAGAAGAGAAATTACAATTTAGATCAAATGCTCTTATTTCTGTTAAAGGGGAAGTCCGGAGATTTCTAAAAACCGTCAGCTTGCAGGGGGAGGGGGGAAATTGATTACATGTAGGAACTTACCTGTGCCCGCGGTAAGTGGCTGGAGCAGCCGCAGGACCCCCTCTGGAAGTCATTTTTCCTCCGAGTTGTGATGATGTCATGTGATGATGCCTGTCTTGGCTAATGGACTGGCTGCTCAGCCAATGAGTGACTGGAGTGGGTCAGGCCCCTGTCACTGACTGGCTGATCGGTCAGTCCATCAGCTGGGTCATGACGTGGACACCCCGGAGATCCCGGAGCCCAGTAGGGGCCCCGCAGCAGCTCATGCTGCTCGCCACGGGCAGACGGAGAGGTAAGTTGTTACTTGTAATCAATTTCCCCCTCCCCCTGCAGGCTTACGGCTTTTAGAAATCACCAGACTTCTCCTTTAAAGGTGCACAGAATTTTTTCAAAGTCCTTTTACTCTAACTGTGGCCGGGCCGCACGAACAATCCCTTAATTTTTTTGTGCGGCCACTTAAATTTATTACTATAGGCTTTACATCTCCTGTTTTTTAGAGATGTGCAGCCTAAATGATAATTTTTGGGGCTGATCAGGCGTCTTGGCTGATCACTGAACCTTTTACATACGCCAATTATCGGCCGAATGAGCATTCATAACAACGCTTATTGCCGATAATCAGCCTGAATAAAAGTGCCCTTAGCATCAGTCAAAGAGATTTCCTTACATCTGTTGCCATAAGTTCATCAGCATCATCTATGGAAGCGACTGTGACTTCTCCTTGGGAGATGTAGGCATAGTCATATGGGTTGTTAGTGACCAGAAGCATGTCTGCAATTAAGAACCACAAATGTTTCAGTAAAAAGTATTAATAGTATGAATACTTTATTCGATATTATTAGTATTAGTATTCATTCTCTTATAATAATAGAGATTAAGGTTGTCTTATACAATGTAAGCAAGAAAAAACCCACCGAGAAGTTCTGGCTTCTTATTGGACAAGATCTGGTAGAAGATGTGATAATTTCTTTCAGCTTTAAGCTGGAAGGTGACACGGGATTTCTCTAGGAGATCTAGGAAGAAGAGAGAGTGTGACTTTCTACGGATCATAATGGCATGCCTCCCAACTTTTTGTGACATGAAGGAGCGATACCTATGGTTCATTGTTGGAAAGATCTTTTTTTTTTCAGGTATATTTATACATTTGAATAGTTTTTAATTAAAATATTAGCATGAAAGTAACTGAAAAACAGAACATTTTATAATCCAAATCCAAACGTGAGTTTTGAAACAGAAAGCTTATGGGGCAATACAATACATGTATTAATCTCATCTAGTTCTCTTGTCTGCAGTACCGGCCGGATGATCTTTAGCGCCAATGAGTTCTGATGCGGGCGCATCAGTGTGCGCCTGCATCAGAACTCTCCACTGCACACTATAGAGCGTGCGGCAGGAGCCGCTCGCTCCATAGTGTGCACTGACAGGGTTTTCTGCGGCCACTAGTCAATGAATAGCAACCGCAGAAAACGTTACGTATATTTTCATAATAATAATGGCCTTTGTTGCACAACAACGGCCGTAGTTTTACTAAAATATACGTAGTGTGAACATAATCTTATACAGCATTATAGAAAGGCGTTTGAGAAATGTGTATCTGTACTGTCTATGCTATTCAATTGAATGTGTATGGTAGAAAAGCTGGGAATCACTGGCATAGACAAAAGTTCTTATTACTCCTTATATGCCTCAGATAGTTAACAGAGGGAATAAACTCACAGGTTTCAATGTCAGCGGAAGCCAACTTTCCAGAGGCCCCAAAGTGGATTCGGATGAATTTACCCTGAATTGTGCGAAGACAGAAAAATAGACACAAACAAAATAAGTGAACATCACTGACTAGGATAGCAGCCAATAGACCTCAGTAAAGAAAGAGAATCAAAAGCCAAGACATGTAAGTATATAAGAGGTAAAAGGTTTATAATAGTCTGCAGAGCACAGGGATAGTCAAACAGAAACAGGGAATTAGGATAGCATGAAAAATGTATTGTAAGATTCTTACAAATCGTGAGGAGTTGTCATTTCTTAATGTCTTGGCATTGCCAAAAGCCTCCAGTGCGGGGTTGGCCTGGATAATTTGATCCTCCAGAGTTCCCTAAATGAAATATGATAGGTTATTGGTGAGGCACATACACCTACTGTGATCATTGGTTACATTTTTGCCGCACGACTGTGTCAGGGAAGTCCCACGAAGATTTAAACTCTTTCAGCTCTCCTGGCATCATATTAAGGCTATGTTCACACAACGTATATTTTAAATTAATCACGGCAAATCGCAACAACGGCTGTGATTAATTCAAAATATGCATTGCGCTGAAAGGAATGGAATCCTGTCCGGAGTGCATACACTGACATGTCAGTTTTTCTTGCGGCCACTATTTATTGAATAGCGGCCGCACAGACCTGTCAGTTCACACAATGTAGTGTGCGGCTCCGGCTGCACTCTCCATTTTGTGCAATGGTGAATTAGGATACGGACACACACAGATGCGCCCACATCCCAATTCAATAGAAATGAAGTTAATCCGGCTGGTACTGCAGTACCGGCTGGGATAAACTACACTAACTCTGGCCGTTCTGTGACACGGCCGGGTCACAGAACGGCAGGTGTCTCGCGTTGTGTGAACGTGGCCTAATACATGATGGTGGGAGGTCTGTTAATCCACTACACAGCTTAACGCTCTGTAGGGTCAATAGATAACCCCTTAGTAATTTGAAATTTTTTTTTTATAGTTAATGTTCATACACACAATAATTTTAAGTATGTGATGTGGGGTTTTTTTCAGCAGCATTTTGGCACTTATTCTAGGCTGTAATTTGGGCTGTAAATGGCTCACAAATACCTCCAAAATTAAAATAGCAATTTTTTGGCTATGGCAAAAGCTATAGTAATATGAATAAAATATGTCTAAAAAAGGTTGCATAAATAGTTTAAAAAGGCTCAAAAGCATAAAAACTGCTAAAAATAGGGCAGTAATTTCAGCAGGTTTTTTGTTTTTAACTTTTTTATATTTATCATCCAAATAGCTAAGGAATATTACTACTATGACTGTTACTGCTAATATATTCTTTTTTTTTTACTGTTTTACCTCTTTTTAATCTTTGCACTTTTAATGATTTAATTTACCACATGACAGTATTGTCCATTACCTTGTTGGCACCGGGTATATCCTTTTTTCCTCCAATGGCAGCAATACTGGCAAAGTACTGAATGACACGTTTCGTGTTTACAGTTTTTCCTGCACCGGATTCTCCACTAAGAAAGACGAAAAGAGAAGTCAGCAAAGCAGTGATTAAACTTAGAACAATATGATCTAGACAATGAAAGGCGAAACTCACGTGATAAGAATAGACTGATTCTCACGATCTGTGAAGGAACGAAAGAAAATCTATTGAATGTCTCCAAAGCTTATAGATGATGTGCATATTGAGTTGAATTTCTTGAAGGTGATAGTAAGAATACAAACAATACGGAAACAGTAGGCTTGTATATGATGTAGGCATACAAAGATAACAAAGATGAAGGTGTCAGACCTGTGAGCATGTACTGATAGGCATTGTCAGAGATGGAGAAGATGTGAGGTGGGGCTTCACTCCTCTTCTTCCCACGATAAGCAGCTACAACCTCTGCATTGTACACAGGAAGCCACTTGTAGGGGTTCACAGTCACACAGAACAGTCCTGAGTATGTCTGGGATGAGAGGGAAAATTATGGGTTAAACAAGAAATGATGAATAGGGCTAGGTTCACACCAGCGTTTTACCCTCTGCCACAACTCGGTTTTTCCATTTTGTTTAAAAAAAAAAAAAAGAAAAATGGAATCAAGCAGATCCGTCAAATTCCCCAATGCAATGTGTTTTTATTGTGCTCCGTTTGCATCAGTTGTGCTCCATCTGCATCAGTTGTGCTCCGTTTGCATCAGTTGTGCTCCGTTTGCATCAGTTGTGCTCCGTTTGCATCAGTTGTGCTCCGACAGTGTTAAATTTTTTTTGGACAGACATAAAATTTGTTCATGTTCAAATTGAACATTGAAGGAAAGTGGGAATCTGTTTGTTTGTTTTTTTACATTATAGTCAACGATAACGGATCCAACCAGAGGTTATTTCTGTTGATGTCCGTTTGCAAGTTATCCATCATCATCAGTTTTTTCCACTGAGCATGTGCAGAAGAAGTGAGAAACCAGAAAGGAATATAAACTGATGCAAACAGATGCCGACTGAAGCAAATAGATGGACAAAAGTCCATAAAAATGTAAACGGACCATTAAAATAAACTGATAATTTTGAAATCAGTCTGCTCATCAGTTTGTGCTTATCCGTTCATTTAATATGGATGGATCCATTCATGAATGAGACAAACGCGGGTGTGAACCTAGCATAAACCTATAAATGGTGGTAGCAGTAATTCAAGAAAGCACTCCAACAGAATCAGAAACATGCTGTAGTCTCTCACATAGATCATCCAGGCTGCATAACGCTCTTTGAGGTTGTACAGCACGGCTGGTTCGTGCAGGAAGGTCAACATCGCCATGTCCTCAATTTTATCGAACTTGGGAGGGTTTTGTTGGTGAACATCACCTTCCTTTACAGTGACCGTCTAGTATAAGAAATAAGATGAAATAAAAAAAATTAACATTGTAAGACACAATTGATATTGACTGTGCTATGTTACAGGTTGCCATTTCTTATACGTCCCACCTAACATTACACCATACCTTTCCACCTGCAGTTTCAGCTGTCACTTTCCCTCCTTCACGGCTGACGATTTTGGCTTTTACATACTCTTCTTGGGGATCCGGGACAAAAACTTCAGTCTTAATATCAAAAATGCGGGTCTGGGCCTCTAGACGTTCCTTGTCAGACTTTCGGAGGTAAGGGGCAGCAGGACCAAAATCTGCCATGGCTGCGTCTCCCATTGTGAAGTCTGTAAGAGTGAAAAAGAAAGAGAGGTGGATACAGACATTGTAAAAATCACAAGATCTAAAGTTAATTGATAAAGTGATAAACTTAACAATTTAACCTGTGATATGTAATAACATGGGGGCCAGATGTAGTAATTTGTGCACCACAATTCTAACATGTTCCTTTTTTAAAAACTTGCCAAAAGGGTTTGTGTCATTGCTCTGTGCAATGTACTTAAAGCGACTCTGTACCCACAATCTGACCCCCCAAACAGCTTGTACCTCCGGATAGCTGTTTTTAATCCAAGATCTGTCCTGGGTTCCGTTCGGCAGGTGATGCAGTTATTGTCCTAAAAAACAACTTTTAAACTTGCAGCCCTGTGTCAAATTGGCGTGGCCTAGAGTGTCTGTGCCCTAGGATTGCAACGCCCCTCCGTCCCTTCTCATCACTAGGAACGCCCCCAGGCAGGATTTTTCCTATTCATCACCTGTCTTAACACTGCACAGGTGCCTAAACGATCCAGCTCATATGCAGTGTTCACACAGGTGATGAATAGTAGAAATTGTTCAAGGGGCATTCCTGATGATGCAGAGGGTGGAAACAGAGGGGTGTCACAATCCTAGGACATGGGTACTCTAGGCTACGCTGATTTGACACAGGGCTGTAAGTTTAAAAGTTGTTTTTTGGGACAATAACTGCATCACTTGCCAAATGGACCCCAGAAAGGTTTTGGAATAAAAGCAGCTATCACAGGGAACAAGCGGTTTGGGGAGGGGGGGCAGATTGTGGGTACAGAGTCACTTTAAGTAGTTCATCTAGTAATTCTATCATTAAAGGGTTTTTCTTATTTTAAAATACTTTGGATAGGGGAAGTATGAGATTGTGGGGAGTTCGACCTCCGTGCCCCCCAGGGATCTCTCTATTGGCAACCCAGCAACTTTGTTATGAATCGAGCCATGGGTTGGCGTGTGACATGCGGCTCCATTCATTCTGAATGGATCCACTGGAAAGAGCTGAGTGCTGTAGGCCGAGGGCACCGATAGAGAGATCCCGGTGGGCATGGAGGTTGGACTCCCCCCCCCCCTCCCCGCAATCCCACACATGTCCCCTGTCCTGTGGAAAGGTGACAAGTATTTTTAAAATCAGAAAACTCCCTTTAAATTACAATGACTGTGTGACATACTTAAGTAGTTCAGTTAGTGATCATATCATTAAAGGGGTTTTCTAATTTAAAAATACTTTGAATAGGGGACAAGTATGAGATCGCCGGGGGGTTTGACCTCCGTGCTTCCCATTCATTCTCTTTGGAGTCGCTGGAAAGATCTGAGTGCTGTAGGCTGAGGACATGATAGATCCCCAGGGGGCATGGAGATTGGACCCTCCGCAATCTCATACTTATTCTCTATCCTGCAGTACTTATAAATTGGAAAAACCCCTTTAATTAACAATGTCCAGCAATCTGCTAAGAATAGAAAGAGCAGAAATTTGAATCAATAAATTACAAGTTATACCAAATCTTTCCCACAAAGATATACTGTATATCAATCTGCTCAGCTTCTCCAGCTCTGTAACATGATACTGATAGATTAGATAACATAATATGATGTACTTTAGAGGTCTCTAACCAGTGTCTCTTCACTGTTCCTGAACTATAACTCCTAGTATGGCCTTGTAGGCTTTGGTTGGAGGGCATACTGGTAACTGTATCACAACAGCTAGACACAGGTTGGAAACCACTTATGTAGATGATCAGTTACAATTGTTCATGCTGTATATCCATATATACTGGTTTCATGATTATTGTCAATGACCACATTTTGATAATTTGCTGAATATGTCAAGAAAGACTAAACAAGACAGAAGTACTGGACATAGTTAATGGTGACTTTTTCTTACCTTGTTTTTAATAACGGGATCAGAGAGAAGACACGTTCTGCAAAACAAAGATATATGAAAGATATAAAGGATGAATTGTCGAATCTAGGACAGAGTCGTATGGAGGAGGGAGAGATAAGGGTCCAATGATAAAGTGATAGAGAGAGTAGGCACACAGATATTTATAGATGAGAAGTCAATGAATAGAGTGTCAGATAGATAAGTACGCTGCAAAAGATGAACAAAATACATTTATATCCTGCTATCCTCTAACATTACATAACATTACAGGAGCAGTGTAGAATGAAGAGCTGGGTAAAGAATTACATATACATTAGGAGCTATCACTCATATCTGATAAATCAATAATAATAATAATAATAATAAATGCCCACTCTTATCCCTGCACTCCCCCATATACTGTAAGTAATCTTAATAACTACCACCTATATTGGCATCCCTATTTTTTTCTACAATTATTCAAAATAGGTTTTTTTGAACAAGGACAATTGAGTGATAGCAATACATAGTCAGTTCTGGATATAACATGTTATGCTATTGTAAAGAAATGAGAGAGTTGTGTTTTACTCAGGATCCATGATTAATTATTGCAGACATTCAGAGACCCCTATTAGCCTTAAAGTGGTCTTCCGCAGGAATAAAAATACTTTCTAATCCCCAGTTGCGTTGTTCTTTCTAGTCTGATATAATGCTCCCTGCTGCAGCTTTTGTTCATGTCAGAAACTGTCCAGAGCAGGAATAAATCCCCAGAGCAAACCCCTCCAGCTCTGGACAGTTCCTGACATGGACAGAGGTGGCAGCAGGGAGCACTACTTAAGACTGCATTACTGCGGGACATACAGCAGCTGATAAGTACCAGTTTTTTTTTTTATAAATTTGTATAACTTACTGACACCAGATGATATGACATATTTTTTTTTCTCCACAATAACACTTTAAGGTGTACTATGGGTAAAAGAAAACCTCAACTGACAGACTTTGCTGCATACCGGCACATCGTAAACTAAGCATATTAAGTGAATGTCAATGTTTGTTAAGAATTCCCTCCATTACAACAACATGCCTAAAAGGGCATATAAGTGAGAATATTACATAGAAATAAAATATCAGTTATTATGTAATTACTATTCCAATGCTAACAATGGTTATTATTCTTACCCACAAGGCCAAAACTAATAGGTCAGATGTTGTGCTGTGTGTATGGCTGTTCTCTCTGTTCATCTTGCTTAATTCTAAGCCAAACTTACATAGGCATAATGAAGTGTATTGTGCATGGACTTGGATGTGGGAGGAATATTATAGGAATGGCAATGAATTGTAAGAATTTGGTGTCTCACCAGTATCCCATGTCACTATACTCAACCCATTTCACCATTACATGATATATCATCTGTTCTGGTGTCTAATATATCATTCCAATCTTGGCGATTACTTACTAGGACCCTATCTAACTACTACAACAGACAAAATGTTCTGCTATATACAAAGTTGCTCAATTCAAAGTCATGATAGGTCTATAGAAGAGCTGTGCACCTGCAGTGTGTGTGCCCAATGGACTTACCCCAGACCTGAGTGCTCACTCTGCCTTGGTGACAATAGCACATGTGCCCTCTATTGTTCTCTTATACTCTCATCTTCCTACCTTATTAGGAACATGTCATCTAAGTCTATTGTGGGACGACTCCCCCCCCCCCTTCCTTAAATCTATTGTCCAACCCAGCTCCATTCACCTATTGACCATTGTTTCTGCATTTAGGGTGTGGGTGTGTGCCTAAGTGTGTGCGTCTGTGTAACACAACCCCTGAATGACACAGAGCAGATTGTGCGGAGCTGACAGTGACACAAAAAAAGAAGGTTTGCCATGTAAGGACAGACTGGTACCTCTTAAAATTTCACACCCTTACCCCTCCTCTCCACTCCTTGACCCCACTGCCCTTTGCAAGAGCTGGATTTAGGATCCACTTGTGTGCATTCCTGAGGCCAGGACAATGGACAGAGTGAGAGTGAGAAGCTATTTCAGGAGATGAAGCGGCCTTGAGCTGTCTACATGGAGAACCCGCTCCTCACTGCAATATTCTGTCTTCGCAACCTTTTGTTCCAGAAAGTTATTTAAAGATGCAGCAGCAGAACACAATACTCATTGTGTAACTAT
Organism: Dendropsophus ebraccatus; assembly: GCF_027789765.1. Lineage (NCBI taxonomy): Eukaryota > Metazoa > Chordata > Amphibia > Anura > Hylidae > Dendropsophus > Dendropsophus ebraccatus. The sequence continues at coordinate 45,772,527 of NC_091456.1, read as the reverse complement.
TGTGTTCCAGGGCCATAAGGGCTGTAAATTCTACCTAGTCTTCTACAGATAGATTGCCTCTCTGCTGTTTTGTTTTACATTTTTTTAATTTGAGTTTGGAAAATGTTTTTTTTAATTAATATTTATTTTATTAATATTACTGGTCATTTCCTATAAGAGACACAAAGAACACAATATAGGTAAATGCTGACACTATTTGTTAGATTTTTCATGGACTCCAGCATCCTATGAAATCTCTATGCATCTAAGATTTGGGTGAACTAGACAATTCCCCTACTTAAGGTATACTGATAGGTATATTTTATTACCCATTGCAAATACAGTGTCAACAAAGGGGCTATGCTGCCTTATTAAAGAGGTTGGCCACTTTATAGTAAAACTGCTCAGTGTACAATGTTAGGCTATGTTCACACATTGTAAGACACCGGCCGCTCCTTGACTCGGCCATGATTGATCATTGCTGTATTAAGTATACTGCAGTGATCTCTATGGGAGATCACTGCAGTAATATTGAGAGTCCCTCAGGGGGACTAAAGGGTAATGTATACTGTAAAAAGAAAAGTGTTTTTATTAATAAAAAAAATCCCCTCCCCTAATAAAAGTTTGAATCACCCCCCTTTTCCAATTTTATAAATAAAAATAAATAGACAAACATATTTGGTATCGCCGCATGCGAAATCGCCCGATCTATTAAATTATTACATTCTGGATCTCGCAGGGTAAACAGTGTAAGCGCAAAACCCCGCCAAAGTGCTAAATTGCGCATTTTTGTCACATGAAATCAAGAAAAATTGTAAGTAATTGTAAGTGATCAAAAAGTTGAATTTATGCAAGTAAGGTACCAATAGAAAGAACAGATCATGGCGCAAAAACTGACACCTCACTTAGCTCCATAGACCAAAGGGTAAAAGCGTTATAAGCATGGTAATAGAGCGATTTTAAATTTAATTTTTTTAAAAGCAGTCAGATAAAAGAAAAGTGATATTAATTACATATAATTGTATTCGTACTGACTTGAGTAACATATATAACATATCAGTTTTACTATCAAACAAATGGCATACACACGAAACCCCAAAAAAGAAAACAAATTCCTTTTTTTTTTTTTTCAATTTCACTGCACAAATAATTTTTTTCTGATTTTTAAGGAAAAGTTAAGTTTGCCATTGCAAAGTACAATTAGTGAGACTAAAAATAAGGGCTCATGTGGGTCATGTGGTGAAAAAATGCACGTGTTATGGCCTTTTAAACACGAGGAGGAAAAAAATTAAACCGCAAAAACGAAAATTAGCCCGGTCCTGAAGGGGTTTAAAGCTGACAGGTTCCCTTTAAAAGTAAAAACAAAAGTAATTACAAGTATTTACTCAAAACCAAAACACAGAAACATAGAAGTCTGTCCCTATATTATCTTAATTAAAGGGGTACTCCAGCTGGGGGGGGGGGCTATTTTTGGATCTGGCCTGGGAGGAGGTGGCTGAGAGAAAAAACGCCCACTCACCTCCCCGGATCCAGCGGCGGGTCCCGTATCGCGACGCTCTGGTCCCCGATTCCCGGTTGCTTCCGAGTGTCTGACGCAGGCTCGAGACGTGACTTGAAAAAAAATGTATGAACTGTCCAAGGATTTGCAAATGTAGAATTGTCTTAGTTGCCCCTAGCAACCATTTTTTTCGTTTTTTAAAGATCCAGGAAAGAGTCGGGAAAAAAAAGTGAAATCTGATTGGTTGCTAGGGGCAACTAAGACAATTCTACTTTACAGCGGTTTGATCAATCTCCCTGTTGTTTCTTTTGTTAAATCTTCACTGTATGACGGCCGTCTTTCATAACAACGGGGATCATTTCAAAATAACGGACGTTGTTTGCGCACTGACACCCGTTGTTATGAAAGACAGCCGTCATTTGTACATAGCGTGAACCTAAGTCTGTAGCTGAGAACTGCTGTATTATCAATGTGTGCATAGGCAGGGCAATGTAGTTTGGTCTAGACTTCCTCATGTATATATATTTGATCACAATTTTTCACTTGTGTTTCTTGTTTGTCAGCAAACTGGTAAATGTATTAGCTGTAAAGTCAACACTATGGTGGAATTCAGATGATTCATTGTATCAATACAATCTAGTCAGTATACTCAGTACTATGCGTCATGTACATGGTTAGCGCAGTAGAAATGCACGCCTTCCAGCCTTGAAAACAGGTAGCGTTGTTTGCTGTAGAGAGCAACACAAAAGCACCAATCTGCTGTAAACTCACCCATTGCAGATCACTGAGATATTGAAATATCTTGTTTTTCAGTAATATACAGTACACTGAGTGTTTGTGCCCTTGAGGCTGAAAAAAGGGCAACCATTGTTCGCCATGCTAGCTGTACAAAGCTCTGCATTTTGCTCCGTAGAAAACAAAGACCCCCATTTTTGACCATCAGAGAAATCTATGTGATTATGTCATTCACATTTAGACAAAATGGTCTCTATGTATAAGTAGGGCTTATTGTATTTGTGAATATAATAATAATAATGTAAATGTATAGAAATTCATTCCTCTACCCACACGGCTATTGTTAGGGCCATCAAACCAGAGGCAGATGTGTGCGAGGCAGACTAATGAACAAGCTAGGATACTGCTGGAAACCCTCTATCACCAAACAATGTCTCTATTTTTTCATAGAGAATGCTAGGACCCGTGACAATGCTGTAAGGTTGGGTTCACACCATGTTTTTTTTTTTTTACTCTTTATGTAATTTCAATAGAAAAACTGCTAATACAACAACAATAAATTTCCGAGGCTTTTTTCCATCAACCAGTGCAAAACAAGGCCAAGCAAGAGAATTCCAAATATATACACACACTTAGGGGGAGATTTATCAAACATGGTGTAAAGTGAAACAGGCTCAGTTGCCCCTAGCAACCAATCAGATTCCACCTTTCATTCCTCACAGACTCTTTGGAAAATTAAAAGTGGAATCTGATTGGTTGCCAGGGGCAACTGAGCCAATTTCACTTTACACCATGTTTGATAAATCTCCCACTTAGTGTACTACCCTTTCTCCATTATTTTGGCTAACACCTTCCACTCCTCCAAGCCATCAGCCTATTTTTCCTTACCTAGCACTACCTGTCCTAGACCATAAAGAAACTCCTAGAGAGACTATAGAGAAATACTGTATATAGCAAATTATTTTATCCTTCACCACCCCACTCCCTCTTACTTAAAGGGGTACTCCGGGCTGGGGGCTTTTTTATCTATGGCCGGGAGGAGGTGGATGGGGGCAATGATGTCCTCTTACCTCCCTGGTTCCAGCATTGTGACCCGGATCACGCCGTTCCCGGTCCGCGCTACCTGGCCTGGCTGCAGGGGCTTGAGACGTGATGTTTCAAGTCCGCTCAGCCAATCAGTGGCAGAGGCGGGATTCAAGAGTGGACTTGAAACGTCACGTCTCACTCCCGCGTCAGAGACCAGTGGGCGGGCGGGCAGTGCGGACCAGGAGTGGTGTAATCCGGAACACGGCGCTGGAACCGAGGAGGTAAGGGGACGTCATTGCCCTCATCCACCTCCACCGCGGCCATAGACAAAAAAAGCCCCCTAGCCTGGAGTACCCCTTTGAAAACTACTTATATAAAACATATAAACAATCTAGGCACTGGGCAGAAAAACTTGGCTAGGGGAGCCCAAAAAAAAAGGACAAGCAACAGAAGTGTGTGTGGGGGGGGGGGGGGGAGGTAGTAGTCCCGCCCCCAGTGCACCAAACCACCTAATTAGCATATGGATTAAACTACACAACCACAAACTACAGTATATGGACATGGCACAGAGGATCAAGGTAAGAAAACATGTCAGTGCCTGTGTGCTATAAGAACATATCAGGAGGTTAGATATGCTGATAGTTTCCCTTTTAAGTTATACAATCTGTACTTTTCATTAAAAAGATGCTAAAAAGGGATATTATGCCATACAGCAGAATCTTTTTCCTATTGACTTACAGCTCCTTACAGTATTTTTTTTTTTTTTTTAAATCAACTGGTGTCAGGAAGTTAAACAGATTTATGTATGACTTCTATTTTAAAATCCTAATTCTTCCAGTACTTACCAGCTGCTGTATGTCCTACAGGAAATTGTGTATTCTTCCCAGTCTGGCACAGTGCTCTCTGCTGTCCATAACCGGAACTGTTCAGAGCAGTAAAGGATTTGCTACTGCTCTGGACAGTTTCTGTCACGGATAGAGGTGGCATCAGAAAACATTGTGAAAAGAATACACCACTTCCTGCAGGGCATACAGCAGCTGATAACTACTAGAAGGCTTATATTTTTTAATAGAAGTAATTTACATATCAGTATAACTTTCGGACACCAGTTGACCTTCCATTCAGTATTGTGGAGATTTCAGGAAATACAAAAAAAAGGGGTGCAATGAACTAGGGCCCAGCGGTGGTACTCTAAGCAAGAACACTGCTTGGAGCTATGCTTTCACAGGCTTGATGGCAGGGACCCTATTCACATAACATGGACTACCTGTGTTTCCCCAAAAGTAAGACAGTGTCTTATATTAATTTTTGCTCCCAAAGATGAGCTGGGTCTTATTTTCAGGGGATGTCTTATTTTTCCATGTCACATGCACAGCAGAGACTGAGAACAGATTATGGCGACTTCCGGCCACCAGGGGGAGCTCACTATAGCACACTCATACAGCACAGCAGGGACAGCATACAGTATGGCAGCAGTTGACGGGATAATGGCAGACTGTGTGCAGCTCTACATCTGGCGGTAGGGGACAACAAGCATCGTGGCAGGCGATGGGCCTCTTAATGCCTTGCCTGCACATTTAAAAGTGACGGCTGTGGACGTCCTGCAGGCAGCTGCTCTGTAATGGACGGTGAAGGTAGGGGACAACAGTGGCTGGCTAAAAAGAATAACAGCTGCATGCCCTGCTGTTCTGTTCGGGGGGCATGCTTCCAAACAAAAGCTTTGCTAGGTCTTACTTTCGGGGGAGGCCTTATATTTAGCAATTCAGCAAAATCTCTACTAGGCCTTATTTTTATAGGATGTCTTATTTTCAGAGAAACCGGGTATTAAAGCCGTGGCACCTCCTGAAAGAAAAGAGCAGAAACTAAAGAAAAGGTATCTCACTTTCCCACCACAGTAAGGATTGCCGAGCTAGCAGAGCTAGGTGAATACGACATGTTTGGAGCCAGGACTATCAGATATGGCATTATGCCAACACGGAACTCCACAAGGTCATTATCACCTTCAGTCCTATCTGCTTGGAAACTGAGTTTGCACTTCTAAGCCAGTGGATTTCCTTTTCTCAATACAATAAAGTGGCTGATATTACATAAAGGACATTACGTCCATAGGAACACAACACTCCTCTGTAACATATGTTAGCCCTGTCTGCAACTGCTACTAATCTCTCTTCCAATCCATAGGTTGTTAGAGATAAAAGCAGTACAAATAGCTAGAGGGGTGCGTCACGAGGGTAACACTTTGCAGAAACTTATCACCTTAAGCGAATTATCGACACAGAATAAAGTCACCCTTCTACGCTTCTAAAACCTGTTTACATACAGTATGAGACTTACATACAACGTGTGGTGAGGCAGGATACAACAGGATCAGGGGGGTCAGCTAGCTTTATTAGGCCACATGTCACAGTTTTTCCATCTCGGGTGTGAGGATGTAGCAGATTATAGAGTAATTAGGCATTTCCCTAGGTCTTAATCTTAATGCAGTTTTCACAAATGACCATGTGCCGATAATACTGTGCCATGAGATTTTAACAGAAGGATATATTACTTACAATATCATGTCTAGTGCCTTGACATGGCTGAGTTACTAAACTAATGTTACTTGCTGTACGTTCACTTATACCTGCACATACATCACTAGATGCCACTCATCCTTGATCGCTCACGCTGCTCTGCTACATTGTTGTCATTAGCTTATCATTGTATTTATTCCACGGAGTGATAATCGGTTATCGCTCCATGGAATAGGCCGCTAAGGGTCCATTTACACAGAAAGATTATCTGACAGATTATCTACCAAAGATGTGAAGCCAAAGCCAGGAACAGACTACAAACAGGGAACAGGTCATAAAGGAAAGCCTGAGATTTCTTTTCTTTTCAAATCCATTCCTGGTTTTGGCTTCAAATCTTTGCCAGATAATCTGTCAGATAATCTTTTTGTGTAAATGGACCCTAGGTTCACAACTTAGGAACAGCTACTGCCTTATGATCTTACTTATTATAAAGCACAGGTGCTTGGTAGATATGATTCAAGATTTTCAGCCGATTGACCTTTCCATGATGCCATATTCTGCTTGCTAGTTCTGGTCTCACTTATGGGTACATTTTCATTTCAGTAATAATTGCATCCTTAGGCTATGTTCACACAATGTACTATTTAAAAAACAAACAAAAAACAGACGCTGTTTTAACTGAAAACAGCGTCTGTTCTTTTCAGCCGGAGCGGCATTGCATTGAAATCAATACGATGCTGCCCGTTCCAAGCTCACACTGCACCGCCAACGGCCGTTGTTCAGTGCAGCCATGCCAAAAAATGAGCTTGTCATTCCATAACGGCGGCTGTTTCATAAACAGCAGCCGTTATTAATCCTCCATACACGCAGGGATGCAATCTGTTCATCTGTGCTGTGTATGGATATCAATGCCTAATTGATTTCCAGACACAGCCCGAATGGGCTGCATCGAAATACCGGCACAGGAACAAACACTGGACAGTGTTCCGCCAGTATAACAACAGCTACTGCTAAGCAGCGGTCATTGTTATACAGTGTGTGAACATAGCCTTAAAGTCCCTATACACTCTATACTTATGCCGGCCAAACCCGCTGCTCGCAGCGAAGATGTTGGTGGAGATTGGAGTCGGCTTGATGAAATTTCACTGCCTGATCCATTTGTTCTGTGCAGGTCTTCTTTTTTTAGCCATGGTGCAATTTTGGAGTATTAAATGGAGTATTACATACAGTGTCGGACTGGGGTACCTTGGCCCACCAGGGAAATTGATTCTTGGGGCCCACCCAATATATAAAGACATAATCAGCGCCAAACCTTTCACGTTACTACAGCGACTTTGCATTGAGCTGTGTATGTGACCAGCAATGCTAGTGCAGTGCCAGTCACTTATACAGTTGTTACTGATTTATGCAGTTGTGGTAAAACTGCACCATTTATGTAGAAACTTTAATGAAATTCCAACAATATTGCTGTAAAAACACATAAAAAATGTCATGTGTGAACACAGCCTCAGAAGATGAAGGAAAAAATGACCATCTAGTCTGCTCCTCTATTACAATCTCCAGCAGAGGAGACCCATGACGGTTTATTCTAGCCTCACCATAAGGTGTTGGGCTAGAATAAGACTTTAAAGGACCATCTTGAAAGGCATATCAGTGGTCAGCGTGTAAACCTGGCTTTAAAATGTAATCTGCCATTTTATACATCTACTAGTAGAAGAGAGAGAACACCATGCGGCGCACATAGCTTATTACTGCAGAACAAATGTGTGTAAGTGGCTAAACTTGCTGCTCACCTTGGGCGGTCATGCTACAAGCCCAATACCGCCAGTCACTTTAGCGGTGGTTTGTACACCTTGATGCCCTTGCAGCCCTTTCAACGGAACCAGGAGACTTGGTACAATAATTCAGCAGCGAAGACAGCAGCAAAGTAGTACAAAATCTTGTGACTTTATTCACTCCCTCTTGTGCAATGTTTTGCCTTACTCAGAGCTAAAACGAAACATCGCGCTAGAGGGTGTGAATAAAATCACAAGAATTTTTACTACTTTAGTGCTGCCTCTGCTGCTGCTCCGGAGGGGGTGCAGTCTGGTGAGGGGGTATTATCCTACCTATCACTGATACTGATACTGCTCCGGAGGGGGTGCAGTCTGGTGAGGGGGTATTATCCTACCTATCACTGATACTGCTGCTCTGGAGGGGGTGCAGTCTGGTGAGGGGGTATTATCCTACCTATCACTAATACTGCTGCTGCTGTGGAGGGGGTGCAGTCTGGTGAGGGGGGCATTATCCGACTTGTGTCTGCTGCTTATATCTTTATTTTTGAGTCAATACAATAGTTGAGAAGAAGTTCCAGTTGTGCAGGAGATCCGTGAGGCTTGGGCGCTGATCAGCTGAGTCAGGATTCTCACATCACAGATTATAGGAGTTGTAGTAGACGTAGGAGTAAGACAAATCAATGGATAATGTGTTTCTAAGGGAATCCTCAATAGATCTGATGATCTCATTTGATGAAACCCGTCATCCATTGATTAAAGTCTTACTGTTATATCAACTACAACACCTATCATCTTTGATGTGAGAATCCTCAGCTGATCAGAGCCCAAGCCTCACGGATCTCCTGCACAACTGGACCTCCAAAGTGTGAACTTCTCATCACATACATACAGTATACATATATACACAAATAGACATACTGCAGACATACACACTGTATACATATATACACAAATAGACATACTGCAGACATACATACTGTATACATATATACACAAATAGACATACTGCAGCCATACACACTGTATACATATATACACAAATAGACATACTGCAGACATACACACGGTATACATATATACACAAATAGACATACTGCAGACATACATACTGTATACATATATACACAAATAGACATACTGCAGACATACACACTGTATACATATATACACAAATAGACATACTGCAGACATACACAAACATGCAGACACAACACACCTTACATATATACATCTAATCATACTAACACACACAGACTCACCAACATGGATACACAGATACAAAAGCATGCAGATTACACATATAAACCATCTATAGAACTACATTACATAATATACACTATATACATGATAGAAAACACACACACACACACACACACACATATATCACTCACATGCATAAACACATGACACATGTACAGACACACACTGATGACAAAGATAGACAAGTATATACACACACACTCACATGTTCAGCAGGGCAGGAAGCTTCAGTCTTCTTGTCTCCATCTTCTCTTCTCCCAGCCAGGCACAGCAGCCTGCAGCCTCTCCCCATCTCCTGTGCACCGACTGCACACAGCAACAGGAGAGTCACGTGATTGCAGAGGGGAGGGGGGACAGAGGGCCCTGCTGCTGCTGCTGCTCTCGGCATCTTGTGACAGGCAGGAAGAGGGCAGCGCTGAGGATGGGAGCAGATGTAAGGAGCCAGGTGAGCAGGGGGAGGGGAGGGCCCATGATTGCAGAAAGAACGGGCCCTGATACGGTGGTTAACTCACCCAGCAGTGTGGGAGCTCCCGATACCAGGCAGCTTCCAAAGGGGAGGCCCCTCTCTGGCTTAGGGGAAGGGCCCTGCAAGGGGGAGGAGGGGGTGGGGCCCACCGGGGGATCCCCCGGCTCCCCGGTGGCCCAGTCCGACCCTGATTACATATATCCTAAGCAAGTATGTAAATCAGCCTATCACTGCTGTTTCTACGTCCCCTTCTACTTATGCATATTCATCTGTGTAAGTGTGAGATCTGGTACAAGGAGAGAGATGTGGCTATATATGCATAAGCAGGCAGGCAGGACAGTGCACCAAACAGGCTAATTTATATATTTCCTTAGGATCTAAATACTCTAAAATGGCGCCACCGAAAAAAATGCTGGAGTCAGCAGCTCTGCCACAACAGGTACATAACAGCAGGTTTGTACTGTACGAACCTGCTGATAATTTACCTTAAAATATGGTCATACACCACTAGGCAAAACATATATTTTCATTAAAATACGTCCGTTGTTGCAGGTTTGCAACAATGGCCCTATATTTAATGACAGCAGCCGATCGCTTTTATTACTATGGAATCCGGGCCGTAGTGTATACATACATGGGATTCAATGCAGCTGCACAAAAAACTAACATGTCAATTTTGTGCGGCTGCTATTCATTGAATAGCATCCGCACAAAATTGACTGTGCAGACAATGTAAAGTGCAGCTCCAGACGTACTTAACATTGTCTCCTATGGTTAATTGGAGTGCAGGCACGTCCGAATGTGACTGCAGTACCAACCGGGGTGAACTTAACAGACAGCGGTCGTTCTGTGACATGGCCATGTCACAGAACGGCCACTGTCTTACAACGTGTGCATGAGGCCTTAAAGAGGACCTGTCACCCCCCGTGACAGGCTCCCGACCTCCAGCTAGATCCCCTTATACTGACCTCATCTGGCTGAGTCCCGCTCCCAGAACTGGTCCCGGGACGAAGATACCCCGGTCAGAAGCTGCCGCGTGTGCTGTGGAGATGGGTCCGGCGTCCATAGAGAATGAATGGAGCCGTGCGCCATTCATTCTCCATGGACGCTGGACCTATCTCCACGGTGCGCGCGCCAGCTTCTGGCCAGGATATCTCAGAAGACATATTAGATGATCAGCTGGTCCAGCTAATTTCACCACGATTGGAGGAGTTTTATCTAAATGTATGAACACAAACAACCAAAAAAACTGAAAAAAGGGCTACACCTCCAATGAGCTAGTATGTATATGCTTTTCTATACAATGAAAGGCACAAACAGGGGCGTAGCTAGGATTCATGGGGCCCCCTGCACACTAATATATATATATATATATATATATATACACACACACTTGGTGATGTGGCCAAAAAAAAATATTCTCTTGTGACCAGAGGCAGAATCCTATGGTTATATACATAGGTGCAGGTGCAGACTACCTTTTGCTTAACCCTTTATTTACTGCAGTGTGTAAGTGACCCAAGCGTTCTCTTACATGCTGCAACACAAAAAGGGTTAATACAGAAGACAATTAGCTCTCTCCTTCTACTCCTGCACTGATAACCCCTGACCTCTGCAGGAGCTCAGAGAACAGAGGTCATAGGTTATCAGAGTAGTCAAGCAAAGAGCCAATTGTCTTCTGTATTAACCCTTTTTTTGTTTCGCAGCATGTTAGAGAACACTGGGTCACTTACACACTGCAGTAAATAAGGGGTTAAGCAAAAGGACACAGGAGGCTCTTATCTTCCCTGGGCCCCCTCCCTCCACGGGCCCCATAGCAACCGCCTTCCCTGCCTCTATGGTAGCTACGCCACTGGGCACAAAAACTTTTTTAAACCCACTTAAAAAACACATACCAACACTGGTCGTGGAATGGCACAGTCAGTGTGAACTGATCCACACTACATGATCAGCAAAGATAGTAGAAAATACTAAAAATTATGGGGGAGATTCATCAAACTTGTGTAAAGTTAAACTGTCTCAGTTCCCCCTAGCAGCCAATAAGATTCCACCCTTCATTCCTCACAGACTCTTTGGAAAATGAAAGGTGGAATCTGATTGGTTGCTAGGAGCAACTGAGCCAGTTCTACTTTAGCCATCCCGGAATCATAAAATCATATGGTTTAATATCCACCTTGCTCCAAAGTTTTTAGACTAGAGGCATGTAAAAAATAGTATGGCCTCTTCTATATACTATTGGCTGTATACTAACTGCTTCATGTACGATGTGTTCCCATGTATTTCCCAGGCAATTCTCTCTGGTTTCTAAATAAACTGAACATCTGAAAGTCATATTTATACTATGGTGACAGCCCGATGTGTCAATGATCCAGTTTAACATCAGCCATGTCATCTCATCTCCATTTTTCTTTTTAGAAATACATATCAGTGGATGACCTCTATATACAAAAGGGCGGAGGGCACTAAAGCTAGGACCCTATATGTGACAACAGACTCGTAAGAATGGAAGTGGCAACAGTTTTCTATTGTCATGCGAATATTGTTCCGTCTTGTTCTTTAAATATTCACACTATAAAACAACTAAGCCCTGTCATAAATCATTGGCTGCATACACTGGCATTGTCTCCGCTCACTAAGGACATTTCTCCTGACCCCGGGGTCCTACAAATAACTACTAATTCTAATGTATGGAGTTTTATCAGCCGGTTTCTTTAGGCTGTATGCTCAAAACATTTTAAAGTATATCCCAAAATACAGAGTATTATAAGGAGACAGCGAGAAGAATCCATTGTGAGGCACATGTCATCGGTGGACATTTCACACATGCTGGATTAGCACTCCCTTGGCATTTAATATCTGAGATCTTTGACGTGCCAGGGGGCTAAGTTTCCCCTCACTATCTGCCGGAGCCGGTAATCAGTATCCCAGGGGAGGAATAAAGTGGAATGAACGTGCTTAAGTTTTCAGACTTCTACAAACCCCACAAGGGCACAGGTATGGGGACAGAACAATGGTGTCACGTAGGTGAGTATGTTAGGTGACCCATGGAAAAGTGAGGCAAAGGTAACAGAAAGATGTCTAATGTTGTTTACTAGTTTAGGTTTTAGCCTTTGTTACGTAACAGAGTATATACAGTATACCCTCTGCTACACACAATATAAAGGAAGGATATACAAAAACATTAATAACTATGACTATACTATATACATTAACTGAAGCAGTCTAAGGGGGTTGAAGCCTTTGTATGTTCATATATAGATATAACTACATATTTAGGGGGCCCAAGCCCACAACAATCTACTGAATAGTATGTTTAAGGCTATGTTTACACAACGTTAGATTTCAGTAAAGAACTGACGCTGATTGCAATGGAATCAGCGGCCATTCTTGAAGTCAAGGCAATGCCGCCCGTTGTGTTCACACAGCGTTATGTTAATGCCCATTCTTTGGAACAGGCGTTAAAATAATGTACCTGCCTATTATTTCCGGACGCTGTTCAGGGAACAGCGTCTGGAAATAATAGTTGTTCACACAATGTAATGTGCGGCAGTAGCCGCACATTACATTGAAGTTAATGGCAAACTGATTTGCGGGCACACCCGACTGTGCTTGCCAGTCAGGGTTAAAAAATAAATGTTGCAGCAGCGGATACAGAGATAGCGTCCTTAATGCAGCCTGGCGGACGGCAGTTTTACAACGTCCATTGCTATGCAACAGACACAGTTAAACATAGTGGAAAATTTGAATTATTATTTTTTAAAGAAGATAAGTAGAACCATAAAGTAAGCTGAGAGTCCAGATTCCACCATACCATGACCTAGTCTATAGGGTGAGCACCTTATCAGAATCAGACTTGGTGGTACTAATGTATAATGCCAGCGTGCCCTATGACTTTTGTTTGTTTAATGCTGGCAGCATATGTGGTGTGGTATTAGCAGGTGGAAATAAATTGTTTGGTTAAGCCTTCGAGACACATGGTGCCTTTGAGCTATGACAGCTCCTTACACATAGGCAGCAGCAGTGTAATAAGATCATACGTGTGCCCCCCTTCACATTACTGTAATTGAATAATCTGATTGTTATTCTTCCAGCTGGAAACCAGCCTCCCTCAGTCACTCTCCATTGCCAACCAAGATCTAACTCTTATAGGCACCTAGGACATGGCAGAGGTAGGTGAACATGTTTGTTGTGATGCTGCATTGTTGGGGTTTTGTACATAGGTGCAGTTTATGGCTATGTTCACACAACGTCAAAAAAAGGGAAAAGGCAGACGCTTTTTCTATTTAAAAAGACGTCCGTTATTGCAACCATTTAATACTTGTCGTGATTTAATTGACTTCAAAGCAGTGCATTGAAGTCAATGGAATAATGGACGTTCTCTGCGTGGAAGGCAAAATAATGATCATGACAATTATTTTCGGACGTCTATTGCAAACAGCGGACGTTATATTTTAGTTGTTCACACAGTTTTTCTTTTTTCACCATCCTTTCACTGTTTTTACTAACAAAATTTTTTTTACATTTCTTCTTGCAGTTGATGTTATTCTGGATTAGGCGGGGGTTTGCCTTTGTGTAAAATTGTAGTGCATGCATGACATATTAAGCACATACCTGTGTTAGGCTATGTTCAAACAACATTTAATTGAACAGTCCATTGAATTTCATAGTAAAAACAAATAAAGGACGGTGAAAAAAGAAAAACTGTGTGTGAACAACAAAAAATAAAAGACGTTTGCAAAAGATGTCTGAAAATAATTGATATGATCGTTATTTTGCTGTCTGCACAGATGACGTCCGTCATTTTATACACTGTGTGCATTGGATGTCCATTGACTTCAATGCACTGCAGTTAAATCACGGCTATAATGGATGTTTTTTTAATAGAAAAAGCGGACGCCTTTTGCCTTTTTCTGACGTGTGAATATAGCCTTATTTAGATTTGTATATCAAATATTATGTAATTGTTTTAGTAAAGTAAAAAAAAAAGAGCTAGCACTCACCGACTGCTGCAACATAGTCCATTTATTCGGAAATCACTTCAGTGTGTTTGAGGGAAGGGAGATGAGCACAGGAGCGTCTAGGCGACAGGCTGTTTCACATGCAATCAGCACGTTTCATCAGGCCCAAGGACCTTGGGCCTGATGAAACGTGCTGATTGCATGTGAAACAGCCTGTTGCCTGGACGCTCCTGCGGTTGCAGCAGTCGGTGAGTGCCAGGTCTTTTTACTTTTTCATTTATTAATTCGATTTCTGTACTTAGCTTTATGCACCTCCAAGCTGCCTTTTCTTTGCCCGATTGCCCTCACAATGACTGTCCTAGCTCATGAGTAGTCGGAGTTGTCACGCATAAACTCTGGTGCTAGCTCTTTTTCTTTTTTGGACTTGTTCTAGTAAAGTATTACTGATAGTGGAAAATAGATATATGTTCAAACCTCACAGTAGAAATCTGTTCTAATTTATGGGATTGGTAAAAATCCATATACCTGCTGCATAATCAACCTCATGCAGATTTCCGCCACTCACATTTTCTGCAGTGGATCTGCCATCCCTTACAGGGGTTTTAGGGTTTTACCTACATAGGCTTTATTACCACAATGTCTTTTATTGGCCGTTAAGTCCAAATAATGTCTGTTATTTCAGTGTTTGTTATAGTAAAAATGACGGCCTTCACTATGAAATAACAGCCGTTATTTGGACTCCAAAAAAAGACGTTGTTGGAACAAAGCCTTAGGGTACGTTTACACTTACCGGATCCGCAGCGTATTTTCTGCTGCGGATCCGCAGCATATCCACAGCAGATCCGCAGCAGATTTCATTTAAATAACTGAACACAGCATCAAATCTGCACATGATCTGGTAAGTGTGAACGTACCCTAAGGCGGGATTTTTGACTTTTAATATGGTGGCAATTTACTGCCATCTGTTTATGGTGATACTTTTATAATGTTAATGATTGGTGTCAGATCATGGTATTTCCATTGCCATGTATAAATAGGAGACTTTTTTATGTATTAACATACAAATTAATGGCCCCCTGTTGTCAAAATGCAGTCACTTTTAATGGGGTTATCCCAGGATGGGTGTGGGTTTGAATGCTGGGTCATCTACAGAGCACAAGAACAGGGTTGCCACTAAAACAAGTGACTGTTGACAATTCGCCCTGTTGAGCCGTTCAATTTCTATGGCAGCAGTCTCAGGCTATGTTCACATACATGAATATAAAAGCAAACGTAGGCTTATTAGGCTATGTTCACACAATGTACATTTTATGAAAAGGATAGCCGATGGTTTTAATTAAAACAACGGCCATTCCTTTCATAATGAAAAGGGTTGCAGGGAAGTCAATGCAAACAACGGCTGTTGTTTACACAATGTATTGAACAACGGTCGTTGTGCGTTGATTTTAATGCAATTTTCAAGGCAACAACGGCCATTGTTTTTGCCAAACAATAATAGTTGTCCATATGTTGTGTGAACATAGCCTTATATTGAAAATATGGCCGTATATTTACCTTATGGGCATATTTTGGCATTATTTTACTGTGTGTTAACACAGCCTCATAGTGAGTAAATGGAGTGGCATCGTGAATGCTAAACCACCAGTCCGTTCCCAAGGAGGGTTAAGGAGCCCCTGTTTTTGTGATCCCTATGTACGTCCCCAGCAGTCAGACTCCTGTGTTTAGTGGTAACTTGTAATCTTGAGATAATACCTTTTACACAGTCTGAACATCATCATTTGTAGGAACGTTGTTCGTTCATGGTCATGCAAGAGGTCCTGCGTTCAGCCAATGAACCAGCAAACTCCGCTTGTAAACAGGGAATATGTTGCTGACAATGATGGAAGTGAACAGCTGTCTGAGCAATTGTAAGTTATGAATGATTATTTGTGCAGCCGCTCACATCCCTACTAATGCCCAGTCTAAAAACTCCTTTTAACAAGCCCCAGCCGACTTGCCAATTGACTTGGGTTGATCAGCGCTCATAACAGGCAATTATGTGCTCATGTAAGAGGACCCTTAGGCTAAGTTTACACCATGTTTGGGTCAATATTCTTCACATATTCTTGGAAAATCTCCTGACATTTACATCTGAAGTGCCTATAGACTATCATTAGTCAGAGTTATGCCAAGAGTGTCTCTTCAAACAAAGAAATTGTTCGATGGAGGGAGAAGTAAATCTATTTTATCTCATCAAATCAATTTATAGCATTGCAGATAAACATAGTATACATACAGTGCATGTGATCGGTGTACCCCGTCTGCTTACTAGTGGGCAAGTGGACTTTATATGATCCCGCCAGCAAACTTGTTTGTATGCACAAAGGAAAAGCTCCATCCTACCAAACAATTCCAGCTCCAGGAAGAATGGTAATTACAAAATCTCTACATATCTTTGGATTAAAAGGGTTATCCAGCGTTACAAAAACATGGCCACTTTTGCCCCACTCTTGTCTCCAGTTCAGGTGCGGTTGCAATTAAGCTCCACTTACTTTAATGGAACTGAGTTTTGCTACGTTTACACGGAACGATTATCGTGCAAATTTGCACGATAACGGTCGAATTTGAACGATAATCGTACGTGTAAATGCAGCGAACGAAAAAATTCGCAGATCGTTCCATGTGAACAGTCGTTCACCGATTTAACCAATGTGTGAGATAGGCTTAAGCGATCGCAAAACGAATTTCCGTACGATATATCGTACCGTCTAAACGCTGATCTATATGAAAAAAAAACAAACGTTACTCCGACATCGTTAATCGTACTATCGGGTGAATTATTGTTCTGTGTAAACGTAGCATTTGAAACCTCCTTCAATTTGGAGACAAGAGAGAAGCACAAGAATCAAAAAAACAACCTTATAAGCTGTGTGTGAAGTGAATAGAACCTTTAGGGTCTGTCCACACGTACAGACTCGCAGCGTAAATCTCGCTGCGAGTGTGTCAGGTCCTGGCAGTTCACTGTCACTACATACTCGCAGCTATCTGAATGACCGCTGCGTGTATGTAATTCTGCCGGCCCCTTAATCCCTTCTGTTGCCGCCCGGCTCCCGCTCTGTATACATTACCTGTCCTCACTGCACGGGGTCCTGGTGTACTGCTCTTCCGCCCGGCCAATCAGTGTGTTGCCCAGCCGCAGCAACTGATTGGCCGGGCAGGAAAGCAGGACGCCGGGACCCGTGCAGCAAGGAGAGGTAATGTATTCAGACACAGCGGGTGGCGGCAGAAGGGTTTAAGGGGGCGGCAGAATTACATACTCGAGTGCGAGTATGTAGTGACAGGGAACTGCCAGGACCTGACAGACTGGCAGCGAGATGTACGCTGCGAGTCTGTACATGTGAACTGACCCTTAGGGTGCATTCACACATACCGTATGGCTGCGTATTTATCGCTGCGAGTTTCTCGCACATAAATCCACTGATTGCTATAAAGTCAATGTATGTGTATTCTCGCTGCGTGTTTGGTGCGATTTTTACATGTGAGTTTTGATTTTCACAGGAGAGTTTAACACCACAAAAAAACGCAGCTACTTTTGTGCGAGTTTCATGCGAGTTTTGTGCGATAAATACGCAGCGATACGGTTTGTGTGAAGGCACCCTAAGAGTGTTTTTTTACTGAGTTTTTTCACCGTTCTTTCTGCGTTTTTACTATTAAATTCAATGGGCTTTTCAATCAAGACACACCCAAAGTCCAATTAGTAACCCCAAACTATAATAATGTACCAACAGCCGTCATTGCACTAAGGGGAGGCCAGACAGCTAAATGGTGTGCGTTAATTTAGACTCAAAATAACGGACGTTATTTTAAACGAAGCTGAAAAACTGTTTTGTGAATATAGCCTAAAGGTAAGGCCCCGTTCACACAGAGCAAGAGAGGCAGAATTCCGCAGCGGAATTGTCCTCTCCGGAATTTCATTAGCCTCCGTGTCATAATGACAGTCTATGGGAGGCGAGCACTGCATCTCTCAGCGCTGAAAAATGAACATGTTCATTCTTCAGCGCTGAGAGACGCTGAGCAATGCGGCGCGTACGCGTTCCATAGACTGTCATTATGACACGGAGGCTAACGGCATTCCGCGGTGGACAATTCTGCAGCGGAATTCTGTCCCTCTTGCTCTGTGTGAACAGGGCCTGATATTCACTTCACACAGAGTTTTTCAGGTTGTTTTTTTGATCAGTAAACAGCTGAAAGGACTGCGGGACAAAAAAGGTCCTAACAGCTGTCAAAAAACAAGCAAAAAATACAAGCAAAAAAAAAAATGGACCAAATGACGGCATTCAAAAAAAAAAAACGGCTGTAAAACGGCCCAAAAAAAGACATATTGGGGGAGATTTATCAAACAATGGTGTAAAGTGAAACTGGATCAGTTGCCCCTAGCAACCAATCAGATTCCACCTTTCATTCCTCACAGACTCTTTAGTAAATGAAAGGTGGAATCTGATTGGTTGCTAGGGGCAACTGAGCCAGTTTCACTTTACACCATGTTTGATAAATCTCCCCCTTTGTGTTTCAACAAGGCTTAATATACTCCAATCTTATACCTGCTATTGGTCATAGCTTGGACTAATACCTGTTATAGGATGAAGGTGTATTAACGCTTTCCTGATTGTTTTGTAGCACACTACTTGTGTTCTGGAACAATGATTGTGTAATGTCCCCTATGTCCATTGTGCAATTTATAGCATTAATCTTCGTATAATTTGAATAGTAAACTGTAAAGTGGACTGTCAGATTATGATTATGACTATTATTCATGAACATATATTGGGAATCAATTGCTGTCACCCCCTTACTCACCCCCTTATCAATGTGTAGGATTTCAGGGATAAAAGAGGGTAAAGCAGATAAGAACACTCTTCTTTTTATACCCACTAAAAGTTAAAACACAAAAATGTTGTGAAAACTTTGGGTGGAGGTAGTTTTATGAATTTAGTTTTCGATGAAGCTGTCGGGAATTACTCTGGCCATTTCATAGGCTGAGCATGGATTGCTGTATTAGGCCTAAGCAGTGCAAAATATTGTCTACCATAGACGACAAGAGGAGAAAAGGACAATTCAGCATCCCCATCTGCTGGTGGTGTGTTTTATTGGTTTTCTGTATGATTCTATGTATGTTTGGTAAGTGAGGTTCAATGAATACCATTGTTACTGCTGTTGTAAAGGATACATTGTACTTGCAGACTAGGCACATAAAGCATCCAATAGTAATGACATTTATGATCTCTACTTTACACCTCGGGTCATATAGGACATATATCATGCTTTCATCTTGTAGTGATAATTCTTCATTATTGGCAAGGATAAAGATCCAAAGCCTTACTTCCTCATGGATCTCCAGCTGTTGGAAAACTGCAACTGTTATAAAGGGATAATGGAAAGTGGAGTTTTACAACAGCTGGTGGGCCAAAGCTTGGAGAACACTGATCTAAGCAGTAGTCGGACATACTGTATATTTTGGTGGGCATCCAATAGTTTCACCAATATTCTCTCACTTGTACAATTCTCGTTTCCCTATATTAAAGGGGTTATGCAGCGCTACAAAAACATGGCCACTTTCCCCCTACTGTTGTCTCCAGATTGGGTGGGGTTTTGAAACTCAGTTCCATAGAAGTAAATGGAGCTTAATTGCTAACCACACCTTAATTGGAGACAACAGTAGGGGGAAAAGTGGCCATGTTTTTGTAGCGCTGGATAACCCCTTTAATTTGTAGATAGTAAGCCCTTGGCCCTCCCTATGTTCTAGTTTGTCTTTTACTTTAGTCATGTCATCTGTTCTTGAGTTAACATTACAATGTGTATGTTAACCCCTTACAGTATGTACATCGCTCTGGAATTAAAGTGTCCCTGTTGTTATAACTTTCAAAATCTAAATCAACAGTAGATGTGATATAAAGCAAGTTTGCAATTTACATTCATTATTTTTTTTTTAGTTATCATGGAAAACACGGCACTTCCTGTTTTCTGACTCTTTTTTTTCTCAAAAAACAGGAAACAGACAGAAAACAGGAAGTCCTGTGTATCCCAGGCCATCTGAGCGCTCAGAGAGAGAAGGCAGTCATGTGACTGATGGACACATTGAGCTGTGACTCTTTGTACTGTCCAAAATACCTGGTTTAGGCTATGTTCACACTACGTAAAAGTACGGCCGTTGTTGCCATCGGCAACAACGACCGTACTTTTTGCAGGGTGGAACAATGCCTTATTTTCAATGGGATCCCGGCTGCAGCTTATACACATCTAATACGCTCCGCCAGGGATCCCGTGCGGGCCGCAAATAACTGACATGTCAGTTTTCTGCGGCCGCAATTGAATGAATTGCGGCCGTAGGAAACCCTGTCAGTTCACACAATGAAGCGATCGTCTCCGGCCGCTTGCTTTATTGTGTGCTATGGGAAGCTCTGATGCGGGGACGCGCTGATGCGCCCGCATCAGAACCCTGCGGCCGGAAAAATCATCCGGCCGGTACTTGATCCGGGCAGAGACCGGCCATTCCGTGACCCACCCGGCGTCACGGAACGGCCGGTCTCTTACGTTGTGTGAACATAGCCTTACTCTGTTTTTTTTTAACCAGCACAAGTCAGAAAATCTGCCTTTAGGAAACTGGACCTGGATTTCTGGTAAGTTCAGTTTTTTTTTTACAGCATGATAACAAAAAAAAAATAATAATAATGAATGTATATTGCAAACATGCTTTATTTCACATCTACTGTTGATTTAGATTTTGAAAGTTATAACAACAGTGACACTTCAAGGATAATAATTCATGTGTAAAATAAAAAAAAATTCTTGATTTGTTGGATTATGCAGCCCTGACAGAAATAGCATAGTGTGACTGCCTGGGCAGTTCTCCGTTTTGATAGTTTTATGATTCACTTTTACATATGTGCAGATTTTTGTGTGAAGTAGGGAAACTGCACACTAAATTCCTACCAAAAAAGTATATACGAAAAACAAAGAAGAGTCAGCATTGGGCACCTCCACTCCGCACATGGTGAAGGAACAGGTTCCTCCTCCACAGCGACAGAACCATGAACATCAGCCTAGTCAGAGGGTCTCAGATTAATTCCAGCTATGTTTAGTTTAGTCCACATAAAACGCAATGTTTTGGCAGGAGAAACCACCTTTTTTAAGCACACAGACATACTGTATATGCACAGTTATGGCAATGGCAAGAAAAACATTTTGGGCACTCAACACTCCATTGCAATATAGTCGGGTTTATTCAATAAACTTTCATTAGTTCAGGCAGGGGAGGTGAGAGAGCAGGCACATACTCGTGAGGTGAGGACATGCCTACTCTCTTACCTTAAATAAACTGGACTATATTGCAACTGAGTGGTGAGTGCCCAAACTGTTCTTCTTGCCATTTGTTTCTTGCTATATCAGAGCACCATTCGCATTGTTTGCCCACTGGAGCCCCATCATCCATTTTAATGACCAGGTGCCTGAGATTTACTGTTGTGCTACCCCTCCCTATCTACTTATTACATATCCACAGTTATGATTACTTTCTGGTCCACTCAAATATGGTTTGAGATCCTTTTAATTCCAACATATGTGGAATATATCAGATTATATAAAGAATATTATTAGTTTTATTAACTAGAACAAATATCTTTGACAATCTCTGGAGCCTGGCATATAGGGGGACATTTATAAGACTGGTGTACTTGTACGCGAGTCTTAAAGTCCTGCCCCCTTTTTCCTGGACGGATGCAAAGCTGGCTGCCGTGTCTCTGTTGCAGGGATTGCGCAAAAATATACACCTACTTCAGAGCAGGTATAGATTCTTGCATGGTTTATGCCTGTTACTAGACGTAAACCTTTATAAATTAGGCGTGGCAGTTACGGCTGGAATACACCAAGAAGAAGGCATGAATCTGCGTCTTTTCCATGTCGTATGACACCATCGCATGTTTAGTACATCTTTCCTACCACTTTCCTACCTTTGTGAACATAGTCAAGTGGGTTTTGCTTTGCAGTTTTACTGATACAGCAAGTTTTGGTAAATTGTTTTTTGACATTCAGCTATATAAATAATTTTTGTCAGCTAGATTCAGAATATCTTGCTTTGAAAAGAATCTGCTGAATCTAAGCATTGCGTGACATGTGGTTATTCTGATTTGTTTATTATAGGCCAGTGTGGCAAATGCAGCTGGAGGATGACAAGTACCAAGGTACATGCAGGACCACACAACCTTCTGCCTTAGCATTTTATAATAAGCACCGCTGAAGGAAGAACTGATTTTACTTCTTGACTTAAACTTCTTTACATCTTGACTTAAAGGGCATAGATCACTTAAATTTTCTTTTACTGATTACAGTCAGATACTAAAACATGTTTTTTTTTTGTTTGTTTTTTAATTCTAATCTGTTTTATTCTAATTTTTTTCTTCTTATTGTACATTATTATGGAGGGGGGAGGGCATCTTGCCTGGGCTGTTTTTAACAGCATTTAGTCATATGCTTTACAGCAAGCACCATGGACATAGACAGGAACTGAGTTTTCTCTGTGACCTTTTCAAGAGGTTCATTGCACAGGTTGCTGCTATTGTCTCTTCTGTCTACTAATGTAACGTGTTGCTGCAATGCTGTACAGATCACTTTACAGCAGCCTCCTGTTATCACCACAGACATAACATGAAGTCTTAACTTCATTTTAGCCCCAGTGGTGAGAATTAAAACTGCAAGGATTTTTTTTTATAATATAGGTAGAAAAATGGAAAATTAGAAAGAAATCACCCAAAGTCATTTTCTGATGATACATTCCCTTTAAGCACTGAAGGCCAAATCCTTACCAATGTAGCAGCCCCTATGCATACCCATATTGGAACGTTATCCTTGTCCAGTGACCACATATGCAGCACAATGTCCCCACAAGTGGTAACAACAACATGTAGGTGAGTCCGTAGATATGCTTTAAAGAGAACTGGCAACAGAATAGATAGCGTTATCCTAAAATGTGAGTGTTATTGGTGTTTCTTTCTTTCTTTCTTTCTGTAGCTAGAACAAATTCATAGGGAAGGAGGCCTATACGTTACATATAAGTGTTTTATAGCTTATGTAAGTGTTTTATAGCTTATGTTAGGCTATCTGGCCTCGATTTTATTTAGTATTGTGTTTTACTTATATTATCACTTTTATGTTGCCTAGACTGCAAGTCATTGGGGCAGTGTCCAGCAGCTTCTCAGCTTTAACTAATAGATTTCTCTCTCTTTGGGTATAGGGGAACCTATCAATAAAGTCCAGCAGGGCAGACAGAAGCCACCAGGACTTCCCCCCCCCATGGTGACATGGTTCAGGCAGCATGATAATGATGACCTAGTGGGTACATTCTACTAAATAACCACCTTCTACAGAACTAGGGTGCTCGAAAGTAGAAGTTAGATACAGTATATGTTGTTAGAATTATTAAATGAATGATGTTTTGAGGCTGTAGACACATTCTGCTTCCCTGCTTGTAAGTACAGTGAATGTCTTTTGGAATTACTATTTTGTATTCAAAGGATTCATAAAAGCGGAGCGCTATGTGTAAAATATTTATAACAAGCCTTCCAAGGACATCGAGAGACTTCTGTTATCCAGTCTTGTATTTTTGCAACAGCTGAAGAGACACGGGTCGCTGATGTAGAAACTTCATTACATAATGCAAAGTTTGGAGGGAACACCACTGTGCATGGCTAAATACACAGACTTTTTGTTATATCCTTTTCCCTGCTTTCTCTGTGTATATGACCTTCTGAAGGAGACGACGGATGATTGTGCTGTTCATCCAGCACGCGCATTATATCAGGGCTTGAATAGTATTGTACATACAAAGGAAGAGACAATATGCATCTTGAATTATTTATTCTACAGTTAGGAATATATTATAAAATACAGGGTCTTGGACACTGTATCGTGCACATGGAAATCATTTTGCTGGGGTTACTCTTCATTTAGTGGCTTCTAGAAAGAATGGAAACAGAAACTATGTTAAATGATGGTCCTACATGTCACACATCACCCGAATCTTCCCCAGAGTAATAACAATGTACAGTTCATAGCCTTTGGTTATCTCTGCTATTTGTGTGCCGTTTCTGTCAGTAGCAATTAACACGCGTACTAACCTTACTACTAACATCTCGGCTCTTTGTCCTCAGCTTGTTGACTTGAGATTCTGCAATGTCTGCCCTTTCCTCGGCTTCATCAAGCTCATGTTGGACCTTGCGAAATTTGGACAAGTTTGTGTTTGCTTGTTCCTCCTGAACATAATGAAAAAATATTGGTTGTACAGGAATTTTATTGAAACCATTTTGTCACAATTAGCTGACAACATCTTATACTGTACACCTATTAGCCACAATATTAAAACCACTTATCTGATATTGTGTAGGTCCCCTAATGCTGGCAAAACAGTTGTGGCTCTTTCCTGGCATGGAGACCGCTAAAGGCCTGAAATCTGGAGTATCTGCCAAGATGTTAGCAGAGGATACTTTAATATGGGGTCTCCAAGGATCAGACAGGTTTTTCCAGCATATCTAACAGATGTTTGATCAGACTGAGATCGGGGGAGTTTGAAAACCAAGTAAACACCTTGAACTTTTTGTCATTTCTCTCATTGCCAAGCAATTTTTTCAGTGTGGCCGGGGGAGGGGGCATTATCCTGCTGAAAGAGACCTTTGCCATAAACGGGGTACTTGGTCTTCAATAAGTAGTACATGTCAAACTAAGGGCCGTATTAGATGGCCCAGATATTTAGGAGCAAGCGAGTGCCAACCTGCCATGTCAGCGCTCGCTTGCTCCTCACTCCCTGCTTGCTGTCTGTGATATTACATGCACTGACAGCAAGCGGGGAGGAGTGTGGGGGGGAAGGGCCATGGGGAGCTGAGGGAGCTGCAGGAGGCCAGCAGACTGTCGCTATTGTTATCAGGATTTTGGTTCATGAAGAAAGGCAATGATCAGCCAACATTGTGCATGTCGGCTGATTGTTGCCTTTCTGCATGACCTATTACACAACTCGATTATTGGCCAAAATAGCTGGTAATTGGCCAAATACAGCCAATAATCGCTTCATGTAACAGTACCCTAACAGCCCCATGAACGCTAAGACCCAAAGTTCCTCATCATATCATTGTCTCGATTATCATTGCTCCACACAGTTTTCTTTCTCATAGTGCATCCTGGTGCTGTCTTTTTCCCACATGAATGATACAAACACACCTGGCATTCTCTACGTTGTCAGAAAAGATGGAAATCAGGCCAGGCCATGTTGTTTCATTGCTCCATGTATTGCTCATGATCTCAACTGTAGTTGTATTTGATAGTGGTCAGGGGTCAGTAGGGGCACTTTGACCAGTCTTTGGCTATACAGCTTCATGCCCCTTATGCAGAAAGCACCAAGCTTTTCTGACATGGCTGGCATCATGTCCGGCATTACTTTTTTCAGCAATCTGTGCTACAGTACCTTTCCTGTGGCATTAGACCAGACAGCTTTTATACCTAGTACACATCAGTAAATCCTCGCAGACTCGCAGTCTATTGTAGGTTCACTGGATGTTCTTTCCTGAAACACTTTGGTAGCTAGTAACCACTATATGTGGCAATACTGCACAGGACCTGCCATTTTGGAGATCTTGTGACCCAGTTGTCCAAGCATCACAATTTGGCTCTTGTCATAATCACTCAGTCCCATGCACATGCTCATTTTTTAAAGCCTAATCTATCCCACAAGCAATTCTCTCCCTCATGATTCAATGAACAAACACCCAGCACTCACCAGTCTGAGCAATGCAGGTGGGTTTATTTCAAACACCGAGAGTTGTGGCAGGGAAGGGGAAAGGTAGTGTGCAGGTGCATTTGGGAATGCACCTGCACACTCCCTTTCCTGCCACAACTCTAAGTGTTTGAAATAAACCCACCTGCATTGCTCAGATCAGTGAGTGCTGTTCATTTAATCATTCGTTACTTATGTTTCTCTCTATGCACCTCGGCCCTTGGGTGACTACACTGTTTACTTAGGACAGAACATGTTCTCTTCTCCGTTAGATTGAGTGTGTTATACCAGGTAGTGCCGGTTGAATTATCTCCATGATTGTTACTAATTCTCTCCCTCATACAGTACCTTACCTGTCAGTGGTTTTAACGGTATAGCTGACCTGTTTAGAATACTTAAAGGAGAAGTCTGGCAATTTTTTTTTTATTAAAGTATTGTATTGCCCCCCCAAAAAATATACAAATCCCCAATATACACTTATTACGGGAAATGCTTATAAAGTGTTTTTTTCCCTGCACTTACTACTGCATCAAGGCTTCACTTCCTGGATAACTCCCAGAGCTGTGTGGGCTGTGGCTGCTGGAGAGGATGATGGCAGAGGGATGCTCAGTGTCCCTCCAGTGCCCTCAGTGTCCCCCTGCCATCATCCTCTCCAGCAGCCACAGCCCTGGGAGTCGGGTTGTGACGTCACCATGTTATCCAGGAAGTGAAGCCTTGATGCAGTAGTAAGTGCAGGGAAGAAAGCACTTTATAAGCATTTCCCGTAATAAGTCTTTATTGGGGATTTGTATAACTTTTGGGGGGCAATACTATTTTCTACGGACTTCTCCTTTAATGATTATGTTTATGATTTCCAATTTTTTATTGACTCCCAGCTTTTGGAATTCAGCCCTTGCTGGACTAGCAAAGATAAAGGGGGGTGTTAAATAAGACACAAGCAAAATCCTGACAGGTACTTACAGCTTCTTCTGCTTGTCTCTTATAAGCTTTCACTTTGAGTTGCAGCTTATCAACAAGGTCCTGCAGACGAGCCATGTTCTTCCTGTCCTCTTCAGTCTGTAGATGAAAAGGTTTTTTAGACACCATATATGTCAATGGGAATAGAATCAGACAAAGATCAGTAGGTACTTAAAGATATGGTACTTAAAGAAAATTAACAATTTGTGGTAAATCTAATTTTTTTTAGGTGTTTCTTACATGATCACCTATAAGAATCCTGAAATTGCCAGATATAAAAATCTGTTTTTCTTTTATAACCGCTTTTACTCTCTCTTATGTCATAACCCTTGAATTATGTCTGCTTTACCTTTACTGCATACCTGGTATGTGAGTTCCTTAATGCGCCTCTCATATTTTCTCATTCCCTTTACAGATTCTGCATTGCGTTTCTGCTCTGCCTCCAGCTCATTGTCCAGTTCCCGGACTCGAGCCTCCAGCTTCTGCAGCTGCTTCTTACCACCCTTCATGGCAATCTGCTCAGCCTCATCCAGACGCTGCTGGAGATCCTTAATAGTTTGCTCCATGTTCTTCTTCATTCTCTCCAAGTGAGCACTGGTGTCCTGCTCCTTCTTTAATTCCTCTGCCATCATGGCAGCCTGTCATGAGGAGATAATATAAAAGGTATTTTTTTTTACCAAGTTCATATCTTCTTTCAGGTCATCTATTTTTCTCTTTTAGGGAGCGTTCACACGTACAGGAGCTGCAGCAGATTTGAAGTTGCAGATTCAAAGCAAATTAAATCAGGGTCCTGAAATTTGCTGTGAATCTGCTGCAGATCCTATACGTGTGAACGCACCCTTAGGCTAGGTTCACACTACGTAAGTTTCCGGCCGTAGCGCGCTCCGTGAATAAGTGGCCGGAGATTTACGTAGTTTGCGTACAATAGAAAGTATACGATCTACGGCTGCACAGTTCACACTATGTACGAACTTACGCCCGGATTGTATGCGGCGTCGTAAAAAATGAACCAGACCATTGTTTCGGGACGGAAATGCTGTAACATGCGGTCCCGTACGGTGTGGTGATTTCTTCTTTTTTCCACTTTGTTTTGCCGATCCAAAAGGTTCTGTGGGGTGTCCGGGGCTAGCCGAAGATATCCAAGTAAAATACCGCTGTCAGATCGCTACGTACGCCGCTCGGGAAGCGTACGTAGCTTACGGGCGTAAGTTCGCGGACCGTACGTAGCCGGCCGCAACTTGCGTAAATCCCGGCCGGAGTTTTACACGTATATGTCCGGCCACGAAAAATATGCGGCCGGACATATACGTAGTGTGAACATAGCCTTAAGATGTTTATTTTATACGTTCAATTTACTTCACTTCTATATTTCCAACTACATTTATAAACAGAAAACATATTTTTATTTTGCCACATACATCTGTGATTGCTTTCTTGGCTTTTTCCTCCGCATTGCGACATTCCTGAACTGCTTCTTCCACCTCTGACTGCAATTGGGATAGATCCGACTCCATCTTCTTCTTCTGGTTGATTAGGCTTGTGTTCTATATGAACAATTTAATATATAGTTAGACGTTTGAAGGTCACCTTGAAGAAAAGTAACTCACTGACCATTCATTTTCTAAATGTTGGTAGAGCAAAGGGTGAGACGACTATTGTTAGGAAGACAAAAGGCAATGGAACAATCCATTTATAGAAGTCATTAGGGAACTATATTTGGAACTGAATGAAGTGCTGTAGGAGATCCTATTCCAGGAACTGAAATCAAGAGAAGATGAACCTGATTAAGTATATGGAGTTTTATGTTCATCTTCTGACCTGTGAGTGTAGAAGTTGGACTCTCTCACTGGTTTCTATCAACTCCTGCTCTGCAAGCTTGCGTCCTCTCTCCGTCTGTTCCAGCAGGGATCGCAGCTCCTCCAGCTCAGCTTGGAGCAGCATGTTTCTCCTCTCCACAAGTGCAATGTTTTCCTTTAAGTCTTCGCTTGCTCTTAAGGCATCATCTAATTGGATTTGAGTATCCTGTGCGATTACAAAGAATTTAGTAGTTCACGAGCAACAAACTTTCAATAACGGCTTCTAATTATTGAGTTCTCTTTATAAATCATATAGTATTTTTTTATGTGACGTAATGGTAATAAAAATTCACAAAATACATCAACTTAGGTAAAGCAAAAACTGACTAGTGTAAAATAGTACAACATTTTAGGGCAAGCAGTAAATCAAATATGTCAATGGCCACCACACCTTCAATAAGCCTTGCAAGTTTTTGACTTGTTTCTGTGCTTCAACTGCAACACGATTGGCTTGGCTAAGATGAACCTCCATCTCATTCAGATCACCTTCCATTTTCTTCTTTATTCTCAGAGCCTCATTACGGCTTCTGGTTTCAGCTTCCAATGATGTCTGCAGTGAATCAACTACTCTTTGGTGATTTCTCTTTGCCTGCTCCATCTCTTCATCTTTTTCAGCCAACTTGCGCTCAAAATCAGCCTTTACTTGATGCAGTTCCAACTGAATACGCAGAATCTTTCCCTCTTCGTGCTCTAGGGAAGCCTATAGGAGATTTACATAGAAGACAGAAAATCATTTAAATCATGACCCCATCAATTAGGGCCTTATTGCCTGAAATGTTTTTTTTTATCAATGCATTTGAACATCTATAACTATATATTGTATAATATTATAAAATATTTTTTTCAGGTGGTTTGGGAGGAGGGGTAATGAAAAATGTAGGTAGAGGGAAGGGAGGGAAGGGGGTTTGTAGTTTACATTGTCAGGCCATGTTCACATGGCGTGAGACACCGGCCGTTCCGTGACCCAGCTAATTGTTTAGCACCGCACTACCCCTTTAATGTTTGCTCACCTCTGCTTCTTCTAGCGCCGACTGTATTTCTATTTTCTCTTGTTCCAGTTGTTTCCGCACCTTCTCCAACTCATGAATGCTCTTCCCACTCTCACCTAGCTGTTCTGTGAGGTCTGAGATTTCCTCTGAGGTTCAGAAATGTAAAAATAATTCTTATTTCTCCACATTTCAGCCTTTATCTCAACCATATAAAAGTTTCTCTTTCTTGTATTTTAATCGTATATGATATAGGCTCATTTTTCTCTTACCTTGTAGATTCTTATTCTCCCGTTTAAAGGTCTCCAAATGCTCTAGAGATTCCTCATAGGCATTCTTTAACTTAAATAATTCTGTACTAAGGCAGCGAGCTTCTTTCTGTGAGGACTCTAATTCTGTCTGAGATTCTTCAAATTTCTGTTTCCATTCAGCCAGGATCTGCATACAAAAATAAATGGGTATTATAGGTATGGACAGAAATCCCCTTTCCTTTAGCCAGCATCTATCCCTTTACAGGATAGGCCCTAATCCATAGCCAATTTACTTTATCAAAGTTTCTCTGCTTCTTGTCCAGTGCAGCAGCTGCAGCATTTGACCTCTCAAGGTCTACCATAAGATCCTCAATTTCATTCTGTAGACGATGCTTGGTCTTCTCCAAGGACGAACATTTAGCGTTTACAGCTTCTACGGCCTCCTCTGACTCCTGCAGTCGTTGTGCCAGCTTCTTCCTGTAGAAAATCAGGCAATTTGTAAAATTGTTGTGTTGGGCCTCGTTCACACTATGTATTTTTTGATTAAACAACAGCCGTTGTTGCAGGTTTGCAACAACAGGCATTGTTTAAACTCAGCTGCCGATTAACTACTATGGAATCCCAGCCGGAGTGTATACACATCTGGACGCACAGAAAACTACCCTGTCTATTTTGTACGGCCGCTATTCATTGAATAGCAGACGCACAAAATAGACTGTGCAGAGAATGTAAAGTGTGGCTCCGGAAGTACTTTCCCTTTTCTGCTATGGCTAATTGAAGTGCAGGCACACCCAAATGTGTCCGCATTCCAATTAAAAGGAAGTGATACTGTAGTACCGGCCGGGTTGTTCATCTCAGACAGTGTCACAGAACAGTGATTTGTCATTTGTGAACATGGTCTTGGACAGACATGGACTCAAATAAGATTTTTGTTTTTTATATCCTACTTGGCCTCCTCTAGTTCCTCTGTCCTTTGAATAGCATCTGTTTCATATTTAGTTCTCCACTGGGCAACCTCTGAGTTGGCTTTCGAAAGATTTCTTTGTAGCTCTCCCTTGGCCTCCTGCTCCTCTTCATACTGTTCTCGCAGGAGGTCACAATCATGGCGAGCCGACTGTAGAGCATGGGCTAGCGCATTTTTAGCCTAATGGGAGTGAGGATCAAATATTATTATCAAACTAAAAATTGCATGACTGGTTCAAGCTTCATGACTTCTTGTGGCTATTTGTGTAGCATTTACTATAGTCCAAATAGAACTACATGAATTTGTATTGCAGTATACACACCTTGGATTCTTCTTCTAGTTGCCTCTTAAGATCTTCCAGCTGCTGGGTGTAGATCAGTTTACCACGTGTTAACTGTGCAACCAGAGACTCCTTTTCATCCAGCCGACGAGATAGCTCTCCTATAGAAGTAATGGTCAGTTGGTTTTAGTTTAGTAATATAATGTATTATCTTATATATGGTATATGAACTTTGAAAAAATAATGGCCCAGATGTACTATGTCTGCGCTGGAATTGTGTCCAAAAAGTGGTGCACGGGACTTTTCTTCACATTTATTATGCATTTTAGACACTTAAGAGAAACGTTTACGCCAGGGGTAACAAAGGGGTTGTATTCTAAGTAAAAAAAAAAGGTGCAACATTGTATGCCAAAAATGTGCCAAAATCTGTCTCAAAATGATAATGCACGTTAAAAACTAAACTGATAGTTGATCTAAACTTCAGAGACAGGTTCAGAAGTGATGGAGGTACCTGCAGCGAGGCAGCGAGGGGAGAATCCCACAGGCAAGGCAGCAGGACACCAGGGGAATGTAAGGAGACAAGTAAGATGTTTATTATTTTCTTTAACCTCACATCAGCCGTGCATCACTATTACGCATAGCGATGTGCAGCCAACAGCCTATAATTTTATAACATGTTGAAAGACAACGATCAGCAGCGCGGTTGAATTTGCTAAACTATAATTAGGTAATTGTATGAAGCGATAATTCGCCCAATCAATCATTTAACAATTTTGAAGCAACAATTTGTTTTTTATAACGATCAGCGCTTAGACGAATAAATCGTTAGAAAAATCGTTAGAAAAATTGCTAGAAAAATCGTTGTTGCGATCGTTTAAGCCCATCTCACACATGGGGTGAATCTTTGAAAGACTGTTTACACAAAGCGATCTGCAAATTATTAGCGAACGACCAACAACGATTTGAGAACATGTTGAAAGGTCACAATGAACGATTTCTCACTCAACGCTTGATTGTTCGCTGTGTTTACACGAGCCGATTATTGCTCAAATGTGATCGTTATTGCTAAAATTCAAACGATAATCGTTCCGTGTAAATGCACCATAAGTGTCTCCTTGATGGAACTGTCCAATATTACAAAAACATGGCTGCTTTTTTCCAGAAAACAGCACCAGTCCTCCCAAAGGTTGTTTTTGGTGCTGCACCCATGGGCAGTTATGTTTTTCTAATGCTGTACAACCCCTTTTAACTTTTGCACATATATGTTTAGACAGTCACTTGACAGTCACTTAAAACATGGTTCAAGGATAATTTTATTTGCTTCATTAGATAACACATTCAATAAAAAAAATTGTTTGTACAGGTGGTTAACAGGGACCTTCTAATAATTTATACTGCCACTTTAAAGGCCGTATTACAAGGCCCAATGTTCCGGGGGAAGCGAGGGCCAACCTGTCAGCTCAGCACTCCCTTTCCCTGGCTGCCTGTGCTATTACATACACAGACAGTGAGTGGGGAGCAGCAGGAGGGGCCACCTGAATGATCCTTAGATCGTTCAGGCTGTCCACTGAAGCCTGCGCTGGTCTGCTGCCACCTCTCCTGTTACATGGAGCGATGCGCTGCAGACCGTGGCTGACAAAATTGTAATCTTTCAGTGTGACCATGATCAGAAGACATTGTGAATGTTGGTTGATCGTTCCCTGTCAATATGCGCTATTAAAGGAAACCAATCAGCCCTGATATGGTTCCCTAAACCGCTATATACAGCTCCTGCAGCAACCTACGTGCCGCGGTTGCTGCAGGAGCTGTATGCAGTGGTTCAGGGAACCATATCAGCCTACTGCAGTAGTCCACTACTGCAGTAATTTTGAGGGAAGTACAGATGATGTCCAATTTACAGTAGCTATTTGGTTCACATAGATTTATCAGCATAAAATAAAGGAATTTGCTCTAGTGCAAATGAGGCACATGCTAAAGAAGTAGTGTCAGTAAATAAATAACTAACCAGTCTCTGTCTGCAGTTTAGCACGCTGGGTGGAAAGATCATTCACACTTCTCTGTGTCTCCTCAGATTTTGTACGATACTCATTTACTTGATCTTCTAATGTACGACACAACTTCTCTAGGTTAGCCTGCAGATAAATAGGGGAATTTTCAGATGTGCAATAGAAGCATGTAAACAATAAATAGGTAACAACTAAAATGAAACATAACTGTTGGACAGAATTGATTCCAGGCTATAGTTTGTGTAGCCCTATAGAGGGCAGAATGAATAATATTAGATACTTAGGTATAAGTATTTTCAAGCCACCTTTTTGTCATATATCTTGTGCTGCTTTATGTGCAGTATATGCACTAAGCTTGTCAAGCCTATAAGGAATCACATTATTAGAGCAAAATCTAATCCTGTATCATACATTCATACTAATCCATTTATAGTATCATAAATAGGTATTTCTTTATTTGCCAAGAAAAATGATAAGGAAGAACATTTCTAGCATTCTTCAGTCCTCCTCTCACCTTGCCTTTGACAACCTGTTCCATGTTGGATGCTACATCATCTAGCTCCAGTTTGAGTTCGCTCTTCTCCTTTTCCAGTTTTTGTTTGACCCTCTGAAGGTTGTCAATCTGCTCACTGAGTTCAGCCACAGAGTCCGCATGCTTCTTTCTCAGGGTAGCAGCGGTGGCCTCTGATTGCAGAGTGGACTCTTCTAGATCTCTCCTGAGTTTCAGGAACTCTGCCTCCCGTTTCTTGTTGAGTTCAAGTTGTACTGAGGTGGCTCCTCCAGCCTCTTCCAGGCGCTCACTGATTTCCTCCAACTCTCTGGACAAGTCAGAGCGAAGTTTTTCCACCTTAGCCCTTGCTGTTCTTTCTGCTTCGAGTTCCTCCTCCAGCTCTTCAATACGTGCCTAGAAAAGTGGTTTGAAACCAGTTTGGTACTACTTTATTATCTCTTGGAGTATGTATCATTTAAGTCACCTTAATACCTGAAGTTCCTTCATCTTTTTCTGGAGCTGAGCACCAATGTTCTGTTCATCTTCAATTCTTGTATTGAGTTGACTCATTTCAAAGTCTTTCCTATTACCAGTAGAAGCAAATATTTTAGTCAATGCTCAAAAGACCAAAATGGTTACATCTATTTCTATCCTAAATATATTTTAAACAATACATTATCGCTCACTTTTTCAACTTTTCTTCCAGCTGCTGTTTGTCATTCTCAAGATCCATTACACTTTCTTGTGACAATTTCAAATCTCCTTCAAGTTTCCTCTTTACTCTTTCCAGGTCTATTCGAACTTTCTTTTCCTGCTCTAAAGACCCTTCCAGCTGTACAGATTAGAAAATGATTAGTCAAATAATTTGGAAATAATAAAGAAGAAAAGTTGTCAGCCTAAAGGCCCCTTTACACGGCCAGGATATCACAAATATGAGTGTTCCTAGGAGCATTCTGGTAATTTGCCCATGTAAAAGGGCCAGTGATCAGCCAACAAGCAAGCCTGTTTGTCAGCTGTTTGCATCTTTTAAATGATCATGGCCATGTGTAAACAGTTGATATGTGGCCGATAATGATTAATTTAAAGTGAACCTGTCAGTTGAACAACATAGGTATAGATTAGCCCTTGGCTAGATAGGTCTATGGAGAGATGGCCCCACTAGCCATTGACTTATTCACACACATTTTCCTGCTGACGGGTCCACTTTAAATGACCACACAATTGATCCGGCATTTAATCCATAATTGATTCAACCAACGAATGAGATTGGAGCTTGTTGTCTGCCTCCTGTTGACCTATGAAAAAGAGCCCTAAATGTTACTTACATCATCAACCTGTTGCTCAAGTTTTGCCTTGGCTTTAGTCAATACATTGACTTTGTCTTCTTCAGCTTGGAGGTCATCCAATGTTTGTTGATGAGCCTCTTGGAGGGATTTTTTCTCCTTGGTCAACTTGGCAATGATCTCATCTAACCCAGCCATCTCTTCGGTTAGATTCTTAACCTGTCAAATAAACAGTTACATAATATTACAAGAGTGTTCTAAAAGTTTATTGAATGGCTCAGGTATTAGATACCAACATCTTACCTTGTTCTCTGTGGCATGCTTCTCCTTTTCTACCTTGGCTAGTGTTAGCTCCAGGTCATCAATATCCTTCTTGAGCTCAGAACACTCATCTTCTAGTTTCCTCTTTTTGGCAGTCAGTTCGGCATTCATCTCCTCTTCATCTTCCAGCCTTTCGGTCTGCTCTTTAAGTTTAGCCTCCAGGTGGATCTTGTTCTTGATAAGTTGTTCACATCTCTCCTCAGCATCTGCCAAGTTATCTTGCTCCTGCATTTAAAAGGTTGCATACATATTACATATAATGTTAGATGATTACAGTCAGGTGGTTTAACATTCATATGTCCTCTGCCCTTCTTCAGAATCATCACAATTGTATCTATCTCCTATACTTTGTCTCCAAAAGGTATACACAGTGTTATGCTTAGTGGAGGCACTAGGGGATCCATGCATGACACAGGGATTCAAAAACATCAGAGACTGTATCATGCTTCAATCCACCAGACTCTGCATTAACCAGAATACATTGACACAGATTTATTAACATTAAGGCTATGTTCACACTCTGTATGACACCGGCTGTTCCGTGACCTGGGCGGGTCAACAGAACGGCCGGTGTCAGAAAAGATCATCCTGGCCGATACTGTAGTACGGGACGGATGATCTTTACCGCTGCTGCATTTGGATGTGGGAGCATTCATGCGCGCTTACATCTGAATTCCCTGCTGCTCTTATTAGGATGTGCGGCCGGAGCCACACACTGCATTGTCAGTGTCAGTTGCAATTGCAATATCAGTTTGTTTTGGCGCCGCTATGGATCCCGGCCAGAGTGTATACTATGTGTATACACTCCAGCCGTGATTACCTCAGCCTTCAGCACAACGTAAGTTTCGTAGAAATCACGATCGTTGTTGCAACGGAACTTACTTAGTGTGAACATAGCCTAAGGGTATAAACACACACACTGTATACGCAGCAGATACGCATCAAATACGCAGCAGATCTGCAGCAGATTTGATGGTGCAGATTTGATGCTGTGTTCAGTTACTTGGATCTAATCTGCTGCGTATTTGTTGCGTATTTGTTGCGTATTTGCTGCGTATCACAGCAGTAAATATGCTGCGTATACGGTGTGTGTGTTTATACCCTAAACCTGTTTTTTTTTTTTTATTGTTTTTTTGTGGGGTTTTGTGGTGGTTCTGTGGTTTTGAACTTTATCACAAATTTTTTATGTCAGTGTCACCTATGCATTTTTAATTTTCCTGAAAAATTCATTTTGAATTTAACTTTAATTTTTAAAGTGGTCGGTTTTAAGGACTGTTATGAGCAAATAGCTTAAAATGTATTTATTAGTTGACTTATATTTTTTTAACATGCCATTTTTTGCTTATTAGCTTTTGAGACCATATTTCAGCTTGCCCGTTGCTGGTCTGCCCATTTCATGCAGATTAAACTATAAGTTGCCATCTTTGGTCTTTGTGGCCTGGGAATCCCATGGCCACTTAATCCACCCATATTTTCTAGCAGCCCACGCTCTGGCACCACTTTCAGAGCTGTAGTAGCGGTTCTTGTGATCATTGCCGTCCCAGTGGTGGGACTCTTAATGACCTAACATTTATCAATTAATCCTGTGGATAGATGATAAATGTCTTTTTTAAGACAACTCCTTTAAATTGTCTGTCTAAAAAATATTTTTGTTCATACATTGCATCCTAGCATATCACCCGACTGATGCACTTCCATCCTCTTATAGATCAGGACTGACACTCACTGCTTGAACTTGAAGCTGCAGGTCATTCTTCTCTTGTAGTAAA
The DNA here is from genome assembly GCF_027789765.1 of Dendropsophus ebraccatus. Lineage (NCBI taxonomy): Eukaryota > Metazoa > Chordata > Amphibia > Anura > Hylidae > Dendropsophus > Dendropsophus ebraccatus. Next base: position 45,735,360 of record NC_091456.1, on the reverse strand, counting down.
GAGACCATCTTTTCCTCTAGTTCCTTACGTCGAGCCTCAGACTTTTCCAAGGCTTCTTTTAGCTTTTGGAACTCCTCTTTCATTGTCTGCATCTCCTTCTCTGTCTCTGCGCTCTTGAGAAGAGGCTTTATCTTGAAATAAAGTTTCATCCATGGCCAATTTTTGACACCCATGAATGCTCTGATGTTCCACTGAATAACTAAAAGGGCATCTCTGGAAAAAAATAGGGCATGATTTTAGAAGAAGGTGTGAGACATATAAAAGTTCAGCTTTCAGATGAGTACAGACAAGCTGCATTTTCCTTTGGGACAACAGAGATATCTAGGGAATATCTAGGTCAGGGGTGTCAAACTCAGGCCCTCCAGCTATTTCAGAACTACAATTCCCATCATGCCTGGACAGCAAAATGCCTGTCCAGGCATGATGGGAATTGTAGTTCTATAACAGTTGGAGGGTCTGAGTTTGACACGTGTGATCTAGGTGAACCACATGCAGGGAAAATGTAGTAATCCTTTTACTTCATCATTGGTTAAATATGGCTTCCATGGTTTTAACCCTGTTAACTTATATGGCTAAAGTGTTGGTAAAACCTACTTAATTAGTTAAAGTCCCAATAGGCTTTAGTAAAAAGCTTGTTAAATCCATACATTTTGGCAGTACCAGCATAGGAATATTACCTGCGCTCCACAATCTTCTTAAATTCTATTCTGGAGAGCACACCTCTGGACTGGGCTTGTATTCGGGTAATGATTCTGGAAAGTCGCTCATCTCGCATTTCTTCCAATTGCCCTAGCAAACCTGCTTTAAAGAAGACCTGCAAAAGTAATTGTTTTGTAAGGTAACTCATGACATTTATGTGAATACAAACTTGGTAAAGGCAACTGGTTTACCTTGGTATGCCCAAACTTATACTGCGAATGGTCAATTTCTAGTGAGGCAAGAAGTTTCTCTGCACCTTTCCTACTATCTATGAACTGTCCTTCTGGGATAGCTGCAGGGTTCAGGATTCGGTATCTGGGTAACAGAAAATCATGTGAAGCAAGTGTGATCAGAAATCGCATTCTAAAATAATGTGTTACATAAGCAGTCTTTTTATAAACCTACCTTTGCCTAAAGTCCCCATACAGGATACGGTTAGGGAACCCTTTTCTGCAGATTCGGATACCCTCCAGTACGCCATTACAGCGAAGCTGGTGCATCACTAACCGGTTATCCATTACACCTAAGTGAACATATAAATTTGTTTAGATCTAGAGTTTAGAGTATGACAAGGAATTTTATATTTTCTTCCATCTACATCAGCTAGATATGGCCATTAACCCCTTAATCACCACACCAATTTTTGTTTTGCCTTTTATTTTTTTTCTCCTTGGTTTCTAAAAGCCATAACTCTTTTACATTACCATCAATGGACCTGTATGAGGGCTTATTTTTTTGGGGGACTGACTGTAATCTTTAACAACATTTTTCATTAATCATAACAATCAATGTAACGTTAAACTTAAAAAAGGTTTCGTTTTTTTTTATTTGCGGTGTTCATTGCATTATGATTAATAATGTTACATTTTAATAGTTCAGACACATCTGCATATGGAGATTTTTTTTCTAGTTTGTCTTTTTATTATTTAACCCCTTAATGACTAAATGGCCGCTAGGGTGGTACAGAGAGGAATCACGACATGATGTGATCGTGGGAGGTTGTTCAGTTATATTTACTGGCCCGGGCCTCAGCAACACTCTGTTGCTGGTCTCGGCTCAGTGATCAATTATTAGGATCTTCAGCAGTCCCTAAATCAAACATTAATTACATAGATTAATGCAGTGTGAGGGTAGTGTGTTTTTTTTTTTAACTTTCTTAGTCCCCGACTTAGAGACTTAGGCTGATGTCACACCGAGCAGTTTTTTGGGGAAAACTGCCACTGCAGTTTTTGGGCCAAAGAAAGAAGTGGATCCAGCAGGAAGCAGAAGTATAAGTCCTTTCTGACGGTTGTAAAATGTGTAAAACATAAATCTATAAGACAATTACCTGGGGCTTTGGTCTCATTTGGAATAATACAACGAACAAAATGAGGATGAGTAGAGCGAAGATTGGTCATCAGCTTGTTTAGATTCTCCTGGGGAGGATGGAAATAATATGTAAGTTTAACAGTCGAATTTATAATAATAGGAAGATACAGATATTGGAACAGAGTTAGGGCCAGTTCATTGCGGAATTCCGCCTGCCTTAGTGTGTTACAGTGTTTCTATGGGATGGCTTGCGCGCCTCTGTTTCCGTCACTCTCCACTCAAAGAATTAACAGGGGGTAATTTTTTATTCTCCCTGTGTCACATGTATAAGCAATCATTTGAATGTCTAGATAGATCAATGCAGTACATATGTATTGAATTGATCTATTCAGTCGGCTTTATTACAGCCTATGACAATCTTTACTAGATTTGTCACAGCAGCCACAGAGAACTAAAGAGGGCCTTGGTCTGTCATGACAACTGATCAGTACCTCGTCATTGCATCACAGAGGATGCCAATAGGACCCCTGAATCACCAATGACACACTATATAGATACAGTGAAAGACTGCAATCAGTGCACTGCCAAATGCAGGGTCCATGACAGTTCCTCTTTGTCTGTAGTATCTATAACAAAAAATCCAAGTTGACCAGCACAGTGATGTATAAAAATATCTTTTTTGTTTTAGAGCCATAAACATAAAAAACCTATCATATAGACTGACATATTTCAGATCTTAATAGTCCTTCCTTAGGCTACGTTCACACGTAGCAAAACTAGCGGAAATGCCGTTAGCCTCCCTCTTATAATGGGAGTCTATGGGAGGCGCGTGCTGCTGCTCTCCCCGCGCTAAATGAACATGTTCATTCTTCAGCGCGGAGAGACGCTGTGAGAACAGCAGCGCGCGCCTCCCATAGACTCCCATCATGAGAGGGAGGCTAACGGCATTCCGCGGCAAACAATTCTGCCGCGGAATTCCGCTAGTTTTGCTACGTGTGAACAGGGCCTTACAGTCTCAGACAATGAGGAATGTTAAAGGGGTTATCCAGCGCTACAAAAATATGGCCACTTTTTCCCCTCTCTTGTCTCCAGATTGGATGGGGTTTCAAACTAAGTTCCACTGAAGTATATGGACCTTAATTGCAAACCACACCTGAACTGGAGACAAGAGAGGGGGAAAAGTGGCCATGTTTTTGTAGCACTGGATAACCCCTTTAAGGTCTAAAATATGTCAGCAGAACATTGCCTCCTCCATCTTGCCTTCTTCCCTATGTAAGTTATGCACACAGATCAGATGGTCCAGCTCATGTGAAAGAAAACGCGATTCATCAGACCAGGCCACTTACTTCCACTGCTCCATGGCCCAGTTCTGATGGTCATATGCCTATTGTTGGTGCTTTCAGTGGTAGAAAGGGGTCGACATGGGCAGTGTGACTGGTAACTTAATTCCATACACAGATGCCATGTACTGTGTGCCCTGACACTTACTTTTTTTTTAAATACATGTAACTAATATTTTCAGCAGTTTATGTTCCGTTAGCTCTTCTGTGGGATTTGACCAGACAGGCTACTTTTTACTCCCCACATGCATCACTGATGTTAGGATGCCCCTGACTGTGTCATTGGTTCACGTATTGTCCTTCTTTGGACCACTGGTAGGTATTAACCACTGCCCAGAAGGAATACTCCACAAGACCTGCTATTTGCGATTTACCATGACCCAGTCATCTAGCCATCACTATTTGGTCTTTCGCAAAGTTGCTCATTTCCTTGCATTTGCCTATTTTCCTGCTTCCAGCACATCAACTGTTCACTTGCTGCTTAAAATATTCCACCCATTGACAAGTACTATTGTTAAAAAACAATGTTATTCACTTCACTTCCTCAAAGATTTAACCCTTTGAGGACCAGGCCCAAAATGACCCAGTGGACCGCGCAAATTTTGATCTTAGTGCTTTCGTTTTTCCCTCCTCCCCTTCTAAGAGCTCTAGCACTCTCAGTTTTCTATCTACAAGCGATGTAAGTGCTTGTTTTTTACAGGAATAGTTGTACTGTGTAATGGCGTCATTCATTTTACCATAACATGTATGATGGAATCCCAAATATATTATTTATGAAGATATAAATAGGTGAAATCGTAAGAAAGAATGCAATATGGTAACGTTTGGGGGGTTCCTGTGTCTACGTAATGCACTATATGGTAACAGCGACATGACACTATTATTCTATAGGTCAGTCCGAACATAACCATATGCAGGTTACACAGATTCTCTAATGTTATATATGTATTTTTTTTTTATGAAATCCTTTTTTTTGGCAATTAAATATTAATAAAATGGGCCTATTGTGACGCTTATAACGGTTTTATTTTTTCACCTATGGGCCTGTACGGGGTGTCATTTTTTCCGCCATGATCTCTAGTTTTTATTAATACCATATTTGTGAAGATCGGACGTTTTGATCACTTTTTATTGATTTTTTTTAATATATAATGTAACATAAAATCGGTAATCTGCGCACTTTTTCCCCTCTTTTCGTGTACGCCGTTTATCGGTCGCAATGACGCTTGTTATATTTTAATAGATCGGACAATTACGCACGCTACGGTATATTATATGTTTATCTATTTATTCATTTTTATATGTTTTATTTATATAATGGGAAAGGGGGGTGATTTAGACTTTTATTGGGGGAGGGGTTTTGGGGTAGTGTGTTAGTGTTTTGAACTTTTTTTTTTTTTACACATTTGAAGTCCCTTTGGGGGACTTCTACATATATTACTTTGATTTCTACACTGATGAATGCTATGCCATAGGCAAAGCATTGATCAGTGTTATCGGCGATCTGCTCATTGAGCCTGCCTGTGCAGGCTTAGTGTAGCAGATCGCCGATCGGACCGCACGGAGGCAGGTAAGAGACCTCCGGCAGTCCGTTTCAACGATCGGGACCCCCGCAGTCACACTGCGGGGGTCCCGATCGGTAAGTGACAGGGGACTCCCCCTGTCACTTACACTTAAACGCCGCGGTCGTGCTGCGATTGCGGCATTTAAGGGGTTAAGGACACGCGGCAGCGCGATCGCTGCAGCGTGTCATTACCGGTGAGGTCCCGGCTGCTGATTGCAGCCGGCCCCCACCTGCTATGAAGCGCGCTCCGCTCCGGAGCGCGCTTCATAGCGGGAAAAACACCCAGGACGTAAGGTTACGTCATGGGTCGTCTGGGGACAGACTTCCATGACGTAACCCTACGTCCAGGGTCGTCTAGGGGTTAAAGAGGTTATCCAGCTTTAGGAAAACATGGCCACTTTCTTCCAGAGACAACATGACTCTTGTCTCCAGTTCAGTTGTGGTTTGCAATTAAGCTCCATTCACTTCAATGGAAGTGAGTTGCAAAACCCCACCCAATCTGGAGACAAGAGTGGTACTGATCGGTATACATTTTTTAATTTTTTAGTCAAGCTCTTTTTTCAACTCTTCAGGAAAATATACATAAGAATATAAGATAAGATAAGATAAATAATATAAGAGAACATCTCTGTACATGCAGAGCGTCCAGGTAATAATGACATTCTTCTTGGTGCTATAAAGTTCAGAGAGCAGCCTTGAATATTTATTCATGTGTTGCCTACATATTAACAGATAGGTGTCATGGATTATATATGTTATTCTATACATCACATATCATTTACTGTGTTTCTCAAAAAATAAAATTGGGTCGTATATTATTTTTATTTCTCAGAAAAAAAAGGCTAGGGCTATTTTCGGGATAGGTCTTATGCCCCTACACTGTAACCCCAGTCTATATGGTTGTTAGCTGCCATACTGTATGTCCCACTGTTGTTAGGCTCCTATACTGTAGGTTCCCGTGTAGTTATCCTTCCATACTGTATTACCCCCACCCCCCCATCTTTAGTTCTTTCCCCATACTATATACATCCCCCTCTGCTGTAAGCCCCCCCCCCTCTTGCTGTATACCTCCCTTCCCCCTCTGTAGTTCTTCCCCTATACTTCATGCATCCCCGCTCTGCTGTAAGGCTCCCTCATGCTGTATACATTCCCCTCTGCAGTAAGGCCCCCATATTGTACACCTCCCTCCCCCCTCTGTAGTTGCTCCCCCATACTGTATACATTCACACTCTGCAGGTTGTCCCCACAATTTATACCTCCCCCTCTATAGTTGGCCCTCGTACACCTCATCTCCCTATATCAATGTCCCCTACTGTGCATCTTTTCACCACTCCTGCAGCTTGTGTTAAGCAGGTGGGGGCGCAGCATAACAAGTTGCACTGATTAGCTGATGCTAAGCCACCCAGTGTCAGAGATCTGGTCAGCTGACTTTAAATAGGGTTTATTTTTGCAGTAAGGCTGATATTTCAAGTCTACTCCAAAAAGCCTGCAAAATGAAGCTAGGTCTTATTTTCGGGGTAGACTAATTTTTGGAGACACATGGTAAAAAGCATACAATATATAAAAAAATTAAATCAATCAATCACATACCCGATGCAGAGCTGACACTGTCTGGAATGAAGAACCCTTCTTCTTACTGCCTTTGCCCTTTGTGGCTTGATCTAGTGAGGACATTTAAACAAAACCAGTTTCAAAAATTATGATTAACAATTACACACTAGGGCTATGTTCACACTACGTAAAACTACGGCCGTAGTTCAAGCCGCAGAACTACGACCGTAGTTTTGCGGTGTGTGATATAGCTTTATGTTAAATGCCATCCCGGCCTGAGTGTACACACATCGTATACGCTCCAGCCGGGAGCCCATGCGGCGCCGGAACAAAACTGACATGTCAGTTTTCTGCGGCCGGGATACAGTGATTTCCGGCCACAGAAAGACCTGTCAGTTCACACAGTGGGCTATGGGAAGCTCTGATGCGGGCGCGCGCTGATGTGCCTGCATCAGAGCTCCGCGGCCGGAAAGATCACCCGGCCGGTACTTAAGTACCGGCCGAGATGATCCAGCCAGAGACCTGCTGTTCCGTGACCTGGCCGGGGATGCGTAGTGTGAACATAGCCTTGATCTGTTTGAAACGATTAAAGTAGCATACAGTACAGATTATTCCTTTTTTTACATACAGCATTAAAGGGGTTGTCTTAGAACACAGCAAATACATATGAATGGGGAGGAGCTGCAGTGCAAGACATAGCTCATTGGCAAGTGTGGCATTGTCTCTAGAAATAAAGACGCAGCGTCCGGACACAAGGCAGATGACAACCAATGACAGCCCTTCACAGAAATGAAAGCGGAGCTGTGGCTGTTGGTTGCTATCTGTCTGATACAAAAATGTGTCAGATTTTTGCCCACAATCTAAACAATTGTATAAGTAGGCTGTATATTCTATTTGGGCAACTAGAATTGTGTTAGTACCATAGCATAACTTTGCATTTCTGTACCTGACTCAGCACTAGCGTAGTTGGCAAAAAGAAGTGCCAGCAGCTTGAGAGATGACTTCTGGTAGAGCCCCACCACAGTCTCATTCAGTGGGTCCTTGTTCTTCTCCAGCCAGCCAAGAATATTATAGTCCACAGTACCAGCATAGTGGACCAGAGCAAAGTGAGCCTCAGGCTTTCCTTTGATGTTCCTTGGTTTCTGGAAGTTGTTGGACTTGCCCAGGTGGTTATCATACAGTTTCGCTTTAAAGGTCATGTCAGAGGCTTTGGGAAACATGCACTCCTCTTCAAGGATGGACATGATACCCATAGGCTTTAAAGAAGTAGCACAGAAGACTCATTCAGTAAGACAAAAAAATTAGAATGTAACCATTTTTGTTTATATTTCTGGATGGCGTCAATGGGGCTCACAATATAAGGCTATGTTCACAACGGATGTGTTGTATAAATCATGTCTGTTGTTGCAATTTACAATTTCTATTGGAATGAGTGGAATCCTGGCCGGAGCATATACACGGCACTTTCCGCCGAAAAACCCCTGTACGCCCATTGATACATGTCCCCCATAGTGTCAGTTTTCTGTGGCCGCTATTCATTGAATAACGGCAGTAGAGAACCCGCACGCTCCATTGTGTGCAGTGGGTGCGCTCGCATCTGAATTCAGCAGAAATGAAGATCATCACTGAAGTACTGGCCGGGAAGATCTTCAGTAACACTGGCCGTTCTGTGATCCGGCTGGGTCACAGAACGGCCGATGTTATATGGCCTAAGGCTGCATTCAAACCTCCAATTTTGCGGACCTTACGGACGGTATGCATTTACACCTCTGCAATTTTGCGGCTCTTACAGACGGTGAAGGCGTGTCATGGATAACTTGCCCTGCCCGGCATGATGTATCAACATTATGCCAGCAGCGGGGAAACTGAATCTCTGTGGCACTGTAATGACAGAGCCGCACGGCTCAGTCACTACAGTGCCACAGAGATTCAAATATTTCCCCCGCTGCCAGCATGATATTGATACATCATGCCGGGCAGGGCAAGTTATCCATGACACGCCTTCACCGTCTGTAAGAGCCGCAAAATTGCAGAGGTGTAAATGCAGCCTAACCTCTCTGTTTCTCATTTTGAACGCACGTTACGTTTTTATAGTAAGATTTATCTTTAAGTATAATTCAGTACAGTGGTACCTCGGTTCTTAAACTGCTTGGAACGCAAACAGTATTTTTAAGGAGGAGTTTGCTTTGGTTCTCAAATTCTTGCTCTCTTCTCTAACATTTTTCAGGCACCCAGTCTTAAAGTACAGTAATACCGCGGTATTTAAACAAAAAATTACCTGGAATTAACGTTCAAAATTGCTCGGTATCTAAACGTTTTTGCAAATGTGGATGGTGGGTTGCACGTGGTGAGTTTAGCACTGGAGAGGCTTTACATATAGTACAGTCCTGTATAAGACTGCTGGAGTGCATATACAGTACAGTAGTAGTACAGTCAGTGCACCACCATCTCCCATCCTGTACTGTATAAGACTGCTGGAGTGCATATACAGTACAGTAGTAGTACAGTAAGTGCACCACCATCTCCCATCCTTTACCGTGCTGGGGGTGGGGGACTCTATATTGTAAAGGATGAGGAATGAGGAGTTAGTGACTACTGCAATATAATTGCTGGTTTTGTTGAAGGTTTCTTGTGTATAATGTCCTGTACAGAATAGTGCTGTTCTGTCCTGTCCTGTAGTGATTTAACCAGGCACTTTTCAATGTAATAAATTAGTATTGTAGGTACTTATTGGTCGGTGCTGGAACCAAGTAAACACATTTACATTATTTCCTTTGGGAAAACACTGCTCGGTTCTCAAACTACCTTTCTGAACCAACTGAATTCAAAAACCGAGGTACCACTGTAACAAGAAAGTAAAGATAAAAGATATGACCTCTAGTCAACAGAGACAAACTTACAAATGGCACACACTGTAGGACACATGGTATAGAGTTAATATAGCATTAATTTTCATGACTCCATGCTTAGGATAGTTTACCTTCTCTATGAGATCAATACAGGCCTGCAGGTCCATGCCAAAGTCTATAAACTCCCATTCGATCCCCTCCTTTTTGTACTCCTCCTGCTCCAGCACGAACATGTGGTGGTTAAAGAACTGCTGTAACTTCTCATTGGTGAAGTTAATGCAGAGCTGCTCAAAGCTGTTAAACTACAGAGAAACACATGGAAAATAAGATGGAGAGTTAAAAAAAATGGAAATCAATAGCATTGACTTACTGAATTAATTTATACTGAAAACTTTTCAACGATTTCTAAGGCCTCTGGCATGATGGATAAACCTATATCAGTGACTTAATAATACTGCATAATAAAAGAGCCAATGTAGAGAGGAATGCACAGTACATACGTAAAAAGTGAAAATGCCGGTATCAGGCTTGGTAAAACAGAGATGTTGTGCGTTTCTCGTTCCAAGTATTAAGAAAATATTAAAAAAACTACATACAGTACTTTGCAAAAGTTTTGTCGATTCACACAACAGCACACTAGGTATGTATGATTTGGAATCTGACAGCACGGATATATGCATATCTCAACATCATTGACTAATCTCAACATCATTGACTCTGGGCAAGCCTACATCCACAGAAGACATGAGGTTATTTCTCCAAGTTGACTGGAGGAACCTCCCTGTTGAGTTTCTTCAAAAACTGGGCAAGTGTAGCTAGCAGAACTGAAGATGTTGTGGAGGCAAAGGGCAAAGTGTCACGCCAAACACTGATGTGATTTACTCTTCAGGTGAGTAGAAACACAGGTAGTTGGCACTGCAAAAATTCCTCTTTACCCACTTCAAAAACTCACTAAATGGCACTGTGCAAGTAATGCATCGCTCCAGCAGTAAAACAATCCATGCATATAAAAAATAGAGAAAAAAAAAGCAGCAACCAGTAATCTTTTTTTTCATTCGAATTCCTCCACACAATAAAGAGACAGATACCAGCAACCACTGTGAAGCAACAACCTTTTCATGCCATCATCAGTGCTTCATCAGACCTCCCCCCTACTGCATACAGTACATCCCCCTTTATATCCCACCCATAACATGAAATACCCATAAAGGGGAAATACAGTGATAATAAAAACAATTCAAAAACATCAAACAATATGCGGTTTACAAGAACATACCCAGTTCAATTCTATCAATCAACCCTAATGCACCTTGACCGTTTGTTTTTATGATCCATCTAGCTTCTGTTTTTAAAGCAGCACTATCAGCAGGTTTGGGCCAGTGAACCTCCTGATATGAGCCAGCCGCTCTTTACCTCAGGATTCCCGGTCTGTAATTTATATTCCTGTGGGGTCCGGTATACGGTAGATTTCTGCTAATTGCTGATATGCCAATTAGCGGGTTCGGAGTATTTGGGGCGTTCCCCATACTCTCGGAGCACCCGCTCAGCCCGCCTAGCCTGCTTCCTCCTGGCACGCCAATATGCATATTCATATATGCATAGCTAAGCTGCTTGTTACGGAACATGTGCAGGAAGAAGCCCGTAACAAGCAGCCTAACTATAAATATGCATAGTGGGTGGGTCGGGAGGAGGCAGGCTAGGCGGGCTGAGCGGGTAATCCGGGAGCATGAGTAACACCCCAAATGCTCCGAACCCACTAATTGGCATATAAGCCAGTAGCAGAAAACTACCGTATACCAGACCCCCCAGGAATATGAATTACAGACCGGGAATCCTGAGGTAAATAGCGGCTGGCTCATATCAGCAGGTTCACTGGCCCGAACCTGTGCTCTGTGTAATAGATTGTGTCTTTTGGTCCTGTCCTAAAATCATTGGCCGATGACCATGTATCGTTATTACATGGCTGATGGCTGACCGCTGTGTAAAGAAAATAATAAGGAAAATAAAATAAAGACAGCCTCAGCCAGTGATTGGTTAAGTGGCCTGTCACTTCAGAGACCGGCTCTGAAGTTCCACCAGCAGCTGCGGACATTGCGTAGAAGCCAGGAAGATACTGGGGAGTGGGCAGAAGCACCAGGGATGTATATACTTTGTTATTTTACACAAAAAGCAAGGGCTGCACAGACATCATTATCTATGTCTGTGCAGCCCTTGCTGCATGATAGTCGAGCAGTGTAAAAGGCTCAGTAAGCAGGGCTCGTGACCCCGTCTGGCCTACAAAGAACCGCCCACATGAACATATTAATGCATAAACTATTACAATTATTAGACCTCCCTGACTTATAATAAATCACAGCAGACCAGTTTATTCTGCAAATCAGGGTCAACTGAAACCTGATGGAACAAACCCTGATACCAGTGTGGGCAAAGAATCTCCTAAAGATTAGAGATGAGCGAACCTGGAGCATGCTCGAGTCGATCCGAACCCGAACTTTCGGCATTTGATTAGCGGTGGCTGCTGAAGTTGGATAAAGCCCTAAGGCTATGTGGAAATCATGGATATAGTCATTGGCTGTATCCATGTTTTCCAGACAACCTTAGAGCTTTATCCAAGTTCAGCAGCCCCAGCTAATCAAATGCCGAAAGTTCGTGTTTGGATCGACTCGAACCCGAACCCGGTTCGCTCATCTCTACTAAAGATATTGCATTGTAGTTTATAAAATTTTCTTTATTTCTAAAAATGTCTTATGTTCTCCAATTACGTACATCAAAGATCTCGAATCCTGCGATGTCCAGCACACCAATGAAGTATTGTCTGGGCTGCTTGGTCTCCAGGGTGGTGTTAATTCTCACAACCATCCACAAGAACATCTTCTCGTACACTGACTTGGCCAGAGCACCGATGGCGTAATATACCTACAAGAAACTCCAGGTGAGTTTGTTATAATATTATAATACAAACGTTAATTACACTGTACAGGTATACGTATGCTGTAAAATTATGAATACGAGTAAATATATACAATTAGGAATTATAACTGACCTGTTGGACATTCTGTCCCTTGGTGACATACTCATTCCCCACTTTGACCCTAGGGTGACACAAGCCCTTCAGGATGTCAGCAGAGTTTAGGCCCATTAGATAGGCGGCCTTATCAGCCTCTGGAAATACACGGTTTATATAATATGAAGTGATTTACTATCCATAAGCCAATATGATACACAGAAACTGTACAAGTAATCTATCACTGATGCAGATTTCTTGTTGGGACCACGGAGAACACAGGCTGAATTGTGTCCTGGGTAGCCCTATACATGGGGTCTGAAGTGCATTTTGTCTGGCTCTTGAATGCAATTTTTTGGCTGGAATTGTTAAAATGAAGCATTATGACTGGTCCTGGACCAGAAACCTGCATCGGTGATGCTCTTAGGAGAATATAGGACCAATTGAATTAGGTTGGCAGGGGGGATCTGTTGGTAACAATGATGGAAGTCTCCATAGCTGGTAAGGTTATATGGGCCTTGTTTTGTGCTGAATGGGTCTGGCTCTATACCAAAACCCTGTTGTAATCTGTTAACAATGACAGACCTGCAATATCAAAGGCTAGGTTCACACAGTTTTTTTGCAATCCGTTTTTTTCATCGTTTTTTTGCAAAAAATGGATGAAAAACAGATGAAAAAAAAGGATGCATTTGTGTGCATCCGTTTTGATCCGTTTTTCCATTGACTTCCATTGTAACAAAAAACGGATCCGTTTTTTTTTAGCGGACACAAAAATAGTGTCAGCTATGTTTTTGTTTCCATTAAAAAACTGATATGTTTTGATCCATTTTTTTAACAATGGAAGTCAATGGAAAAACGGATCAAAACGGATGCACACAAATGCATCCGTTTTTTTGCAAAAAACAGATTGCAAAAACACAGTGTGAACCTAGCCTTATATGTCTTGCTGTTTGTATTATATGTATTGCTAAATGAATTTTAGGATTACAGCATAATAAAGGTGGTGGATTATAATGACAGATATAATTCATCCTCAATCCTCCATGTTATATTGTGAAGAAGGATGTGATCACAAATCCCACAAATTCCAATGGTGTCATGTTCTTTCAATATATTTACCTTCCGTTCCGTCAGGCTCGGCCTGCTCTTCTCTTTGCTTCTGCTTGAATTTCATGTTGCCAAAATGCATGATGGCTCCAGTGAGCTTGTAAATGGAGTTTTTCTCATCTTGAGAGAACCCCAGCACATCAAAGGCTTTCTATATGAAGGTGAAGCAGGACAAGGTCTAATAATTCTCTTTGTAGGGTATTTTTTTTTATACTTTATATAAATAAATCAGACATTCTGGGTTATCAGGTGCCAGATTAAACAGAATTACACTTTTTGCATGAACACATGTTATGTACTTAAAACTGGAAACCCACCAAGTTTTAATACCTAAACAAAGTGAACTTGCATAGTATAACTACACAAATGCTTTGCGAGAGGATCCACATTTTAGAATGCAGAAGAATATATTGTATACAAGGAAACTATATAAAATAAATATAAGCACCTTTTACAGTCTTAGGCCATATTGAAAGTAGCCATTAGGCATTACTAGGTCAGAATAATTGCTGCAGACACAGAATTGTATAATATTTTTTAGTCAATACCATTTCTAAGGTTTGTTAATTTTTATTTTTAGATTCAGAGGAAAATTGGTTTCACGATGGACATAACCTCTACATTTAATTTTGGTAGCTACCCCCAGTAGGTGGCACTGTAGAGCTGTAGTGTTAGAATTGCAGCCCTCCAGCAGTTGCAAAACTACAAATTCATACATGCTGGGATAATAATATCCAGGCATGATGGGAATTGTAGTTTTGCAACAGCTGAGGGGCCGCAGGTTTGACACCCGTGCTGTAGAGCAAGTTCTTTTCCTTCTGGAAATGAGCTGCTCAGCACATATACAAATATTAATATATAAAACCTGATATGGTTCCATGGTGTCTGCAAGCATTTTTCAATCTGAATGACAGCACAAATCTTTTCTGGATAATATTATAAATTATTTTGCATGTCTGTAGTATATAGCGGCAACTGAATTATGGCTGAAAGTCGCCTGTCCATAATTCTCAACATAATGAAAGAACAGATAATATTTCAGCAAAATGTTGTCACTTTTTTACAAGTATTGCAGCAAGTCAGTACCAGTGAGCGGGGAGGTTAGACAGGGTGTGACTGCACAGCTATTTCTGCAACCAGCAGTGGTACAGGTCCTAACAGTCTCACCATGATCAGGCAAAGCTATATGGATGCACCCACTGGATCACACATACATGAGCATTGGGTATTCCTAGACTATTTCTTTTTTTGTGTGCAATAAAAGTAGTAATGACAGACTGCAAAAAGTAGAATAGCACATCAAAGACTATAGAGGCACAAGTATTTGTACTCTCTCCAGGTGGGTTCACACTGAGGAATTCTTGCGGATAAATTCTGTGGAATTCCGTCGCCTGTACGCGCTCACGGCCGTGCGCCTTTCCGCTGGCTCCATAGACACCATTCTATGGTCACGTCAATTCTTTCGGAGGAATGCGGAATCAGCCGGCCCATAGAATGGTGTCTATGGAGCCGGCGGAAAGGCGCACGACCGTGAGCGCGTACAGGCGACGGAATTCCACAGAATTTATCCGCAAGAATTCCTCAGTGTGAACCCGCCCTTACTGTCAAATTCTCACTCATGGTTATTCTATATAAGGCTATGTTCACACAACGTATCTTTTTGTAAAAGTACTTTTTACGAAAAGATACGTTGCTTAGTCTTCTATGGGATCCCAGTCGGAGCGTATACACATAGTATACGCTCCAACCGGGATCTCTCGCGGCGCCGCAAACAACTAACATGTCAGTTTTCTGCAGCTGCTATTTAGTGATCGGTGCACACTATGGAGCGAGCGGCTGCAAGCTTCATAGTGTGTAATGGGGAGTTCTGATGCAGGGGCGTACGGATGCGCCCGCATCAGAACTCTGCGGCGCCAAAGATCATCCGGCTGGTACTTCAGAAACCAGACGTTTGGTGACATTGACGGGTCACGGAACGGTCGGTCTCTTACTGCATGTGAACATAGCCAAAGTAAGTAACTGATTCTAGCTGTATATCATTTAAACACCAATTTCAATGTTTTTACTTTCCTTTACAGTCTTTACTGTAAAGGCTGTATACTATACAGTCGTTTGGTCTAGGCCACAAAAGCGGCTTCATTATTGTATCCTGTACATTCACAACTCATACAGCTGTCAGATATCTCTCCTAATTGCTGATATACACCTGCACAGTCAACTCACCTGAGAGTGCACTTGTTTTAAAAAGAAGTGGGGATAGGCTGTCAACCACAGAACAAAAGGATTGGGCAGTTGAAATGAAACAGGCTGATCCTTATCCCCCCCCCCCCCCCCCCCCATCTGTTCTCAAGGGAGAATGGGAAGCCTCCATTCAGAGAAGTGGGCCTTGGTCCTCCCCATCTATCGTCTTATGGATAAGCTATCTCCATGAGAAATATACATATATATGCATATATATGGAAGATAAGCTTATGCCGAAGGGAATGATCCAAGGCTTATTTACAATGGATCAGTAACATCACTACAGGTGGTAAAGAAAACAAGGAAACCCATAAAGGGAGGTGACTTACACAGAACCTATACTACTGTTACACAAGGCCTATTGGATTTTTAATTTTAACACTTCTTCTATATAAGGGTATGTGCATACTATGGAATCCAGGCAGATCACCCGCCGCAGATTCCACAGCTCTACCCCGCATGCAGCTGCGCGCATCTCCGCCTGTGCCATAGACTGTATTCTATGGTCAAGTAGAGTTTGCCGTCCGCCTGAAGAATTCATTCAACGGCTTTTCCCACCTCTTTCTGTTTTCAAACACATGATCCTCAGTTGGGACAGGTGGTACCTAACCTAGAGCTGTAAATCCAGGAGCTGTAATGCTAATCTGGCCCTGGCCATAGCTAGGATTTGTAAAACCGATCTGTATAATTAAAAATTATTTCTTTTTAACCTTAGTTGTTGGATGGGATGGTACTACTAAGATACTAAAAAGAAAAAAAAACTCTCTGGATTGACGGGGAGCCTGGTTACATGTTTCACATAGTATGAAACCATGTATATGAAATGAATATTACTTACATCGGTGGCTAATAACTCTTCTGCATCATCAATAGAAGCAACAGTGGTTTCTCCTTGAGAGATGTATGCATAGTCATATGGGTTATTGGTGACTAGTAACATATCTGTAAACAAAGGTAATAAGTTATTACTTATACTATGTATCATCTGCTTTTTATTCCTTTATATTTTCTAGAGTGGAAATTTATTTTCTGTTGTTGGGAGTTAGTTGTGTAAAAAATGCAGTCCGTTCGCCCCACCACATACAGCTTTACATTATGAGAAGAGCTTTTCGTTGTCTCAATGGCTTCTGTCTCCAGAGCTAGACCCATCATGCACAGTGCTGGACGATAGTCATAGTAAAGTTAAAGGGGTTATCCAGCAAAAATCTTTTTTTTTTTTTTCAGATCAACTGGTGTCAGAAAGCTATATAGATTTGTAATTTACTTCTATTAAAAAGTAAATTTGTGTTGTGTTGTGTATTTTCAGTCTGACACAGTGCTCTCTGCTGCCATCTCTGGCCGACACAGGAACTGTCCAGAGCAGGAGAGGTTTTCTATGGGGATTCATAGAAAATCAAGACAGAGTTCCTGGCAGGAACTCTGTCTCTGTTTTCTATGAATCCCCATCAAAAACCTCTACTGTTCTGGACAGTTCCTGTGTCAGCCAGAGATGGCAGCAGAGAGCACTGTGTCAGACTGAAAATACACAACATTTCCTGCATGACATACAGCAGCTAATAAGTATGGGAAGACTTGAAAATTTTTAATAGAAGTAAATTGCAAATCTATATAACTTTCTGACACCAGTTGATATGAAAGAAAAAGATTTTCGTTCGACAACCCCTTTAAATTAACAATGCTGGCGGTTCCTATGTGTAGAACATGACACATAACTCCTATACTGCATACAAAAAAACATAATAGTAAATTGTAAACCCAGTAATGATAATACTTATGATCCCAATAAACTTACGATCCCCAAGGGTTAGCTTGCAAATTAGTCATATATTTTTATATTGCAGAACTATTGAAGAATACAAAATGTGGAGACATTCTCCTCACCTAGAAGCTCTGGCTTTTTATTGGACAAGATCTGGTAAAAGATGTGGTAGTCCCTCTCCGCCTTCAGCTGGAAGATACAGCGGGATTTCTCCAGGAGATCTAGTGAGAAAATGATGCATGGAGCAGGTAACCGAAGAGCAAACCAGTTGAATACATATACAATGCTGACAGGATAACATAATTCACATGTTGCAGATTTGTTGTGAATTCCTGCATTTGAATGGGTCTTAGAAGAATCAATGTACTTGCTCCTAATAAAACCCTATTCACATTAAGGCTATGTTCACACACTGTAATACAACGGCTGTTGTTTATCAAAGGCTGTTGTATCACAGAAGCATTTTTACATGTTCCTGCAGCCGATACCACCATATCGGCCACAGGAGTGTTACTGAATGGTTATTTGAATTGCGGGCACCATTGGGTGTACCTGCAATTCAATTAACCATTGACCACAGTGTAAAGTAAAGCCGGGAGCTGTACTTTACATTGTGTGCACAGACTGTTTTCTGCAGCTGCTGTTCACTGAACTGCCAATTTACTGAAATGTCAATTATTTTCTGTAGCCGCTGTAAACAACGGCCGTGTGTATACACAGCGGCCATTGTCCCATTGAAATCAATGGGATTATATTAATTTTATTAACAGTGGTCCTTCCAAGAACGTTCGTTGTTAAGGAAATCAATACATTATGTGAACATAGCCTAAAGGAAATTATTTTCACAATAATTTCTGCAACAAATCTTACGTGTGAAATTTTCCTTATACAGCTAGGCAAGAAAACGTCCAGATTTAGATAATCAGCCTGGCCACAAACATAAATAGAAAGCAAAAAAAATAATAAAAAAAAACCCTAAAGGATATAGTTTTATGGAATCAGAGAATACTTCACTATTTAATAAGTTGCAGCAAGTATATGTGTGCTAATAAATGTATACTGCAATATTTCCTTATATAATACATAGTCTATCAAGTTAATTGGAGATGGGATGGGAAATATTGTTATTCTCACAGGTCTCTATGTCAGCAGATGCCAGTTTCCCAGTTGCTCCAAAATGGATCCGGATGAATTTACCCTGGGGAAGAGAAAAGGGTAAAAAGTGATGGAAGGTGAAGATGGGAACAAACAGGTGGTATTGCATTACCTTGTATGTTCCTCAAAGAACAAGATGTAACTTACAAATCTTGAAGAATTGTCATTTCTTAATGTCTTGGCATTGCCAAAGGCTTCTAGGGCAGGGTTAGCCTGGATAATTTGATCCTCCAGAGTTCCCTATGGATTGGAAAGGAAAAAAGCAGGAAAGATGACATAACATATAATCCCCAAAACACCCACTCAAATACAGCACACAAAATTTGCGGTGATGACTTTTGGGTTGGTGATGTCTATGATTTTGGACCACCACTGGTTTTCTATAGAAAGCTAACCAAAACAAATTCTAACCATAGAGCTAGTCATATAAATGGCTGCATGTCTGGAATACTTTGTCAGGTAATTTATGGGTAATTTAATGTTTTGGTCTGAAATGTTCTTGCGCCAAAGAAGAATATCCATTTCTGATGTGGGAGCATGGTGTGCGCTCTAAACGTCACTACGCTTCCCAACTTAGGATTCATGGCTTCGTCAAGGCTTCTTTTCTGTGTGGCTGTTTGCTGAAGCCCCCCCCCCCCCCACACACACACACACTGCCTGCACTGGCGGTCCAGGACAGTGATTGGCTGAGTGGCCTGCCAGCTCAGATAGGCCGCTAACGGGACTCGGAAAGAAGCAGACCACAGGAGGAGCCCTGGAGCGTGGATGGGTAATGTCTATTGTTTAAGACTGCACCGATGTCCATGCAGCCCTTGCTATACGATTATTGAGCCCTGTAATATGCCCAGTAAACGAGCGCCAATCTACCAAATTGGTGCTCATTTACAGTATTTATCGGGCCAGTGTAATTGGACTCTAAGTGAGAACAGAGGTGTTGCACATTGGGGGGGGGGTCACACCCAAGAAGTAAACAGTTCCTTAGCTTTATTATAGGATCTCTGGGGAAGTACTGAAATTGAATAAAGAATAGAGGAACTGAATCTAGCATCTGACAAATTCAAACTTTTCTTTGATCAGAGGTGTGCTCCAAGGATTGAGCCAGGGTTAATACTTCACTACTATAACAAAATATAGAAGGGATAAGGGGTCATAAGTAGAGATGAGCGAACCGGCCGAGGTTCGGGTTCGTATGAACCTGAACTATCGGTTTCTGATTCCCGCTGTCTGTCTGCTCCGTGGAGAGGGTGGATACAGCCTGAGGCCTATGGCTATGGCTGTATCCCAGTTTTCCAGGCGGTCCTCAAGGTTGCATCCACCCTTTCCACGGAGCGGGCAGACAGCGGGAATCAGAAGCCAATAGTTCAGGTTCATACGAACCCAAACCTTAAAATCCTAGTTTTTGATCCTACCTTGCCTGTGGGGCCAGTATCCTTTTTGCGGTCCCCAATGGCGGCAATGACAGCAAAGTACTGGATGACACGTTTGGTGTTTACAGTCTTCCCTGCACCAGATTCTCCACTACAATTTGGGAATTATGTGATATTCAGAAATTACTATATAATAGCCTTAGACTTATAAAAACAAATACTTCTCGATTAAAGTTACATACGTGATAAGAATAGACTGATTCTCCCGATCTAGAAAAAAAAAAAGAACAATGTTCAGTAGTTACAGCAAGTAGGGAAAGGACAGTATATACAATAGCTACATTTTGTTAAAGGGGTTGTCCAGCGAAAAGCTTTTTCTTTTAAATCAATTAGTGTTAGAAAGTTATATAGATCTGTAATTTACTTCTGTTAAAGAATCTCAAGTCTTCCCATACTTATTAGCTGCTGTATGTCCTGCAGGAAATGTTTTATTTTCAGTCTGACACAGTGCTCTCTGCTGACATCTCTGTCCGAGACAGGAACTGTCCAGAGCAGGAGAGGTTTTCAATAAGGATTCATAGAAAACCGAGTTCCTGTTTCGGCCAGAGATGTTAGCAGAGAGCACTGTGTCAGACTGAAAATAAACCAACATTTCCTGCATGACATACAGCAGCTAATAAGTATGGGTAGACTTAAGATTTTTAGAAATAGATAACAAATCTATATAACTTTCTGACATCAGTTGATTTGAAAGAAAAAGATTTTCGCTGTACAACCTCTTTAATGGAAACTTTTACACTGATGACAGCATATTATAGCAACAAGCATGCTGTTTCCAGTGGTCTTTTGCTTGTGCTGAGTGCTACAGCCGTTTATAAGAACTTAGGGTTCTTTTACAGGGCTACACTAATCGTGCAGCCAGGCCGCATGAGCAATCGTAGTACCACTAAAATGCCTTAGCGTCAGCACATCAAGGGTTTACACAGAGAGATGTGCTGCTGATATTGATGATTTTACCGGCCACACAAATCAGCTGATGAACCTGTCCGCTGATCACTGATGCTTGGGCCGATTATCAGTGAATGAATGTTACAAAAGTTCACTAAAGATGATCGGCCTGTGTAAAAAGGCCTTTCCAGTTTGAAGCCTCTTTATGGGATGGCCCGCGTGCCTCTGCTCCCTCTGCTCTCCACTTAAAGAATTGACATGTCAATTCTTTGAGCGAAGAGTGATGGAAACGAAGGCAGGCAAGCCATCCCATAGAGACACTGTGTGACACTTAGGCAGGCGGGATTACTCAGTGTGTATTGCTCAGTGTGAATTTACCCTAAGCGAGTGCTAATTTGCTAGATTAGCACTCACTTGCCGAGCCTATTACACGGCTTGATTATCATGCAAGGGCTGTATATATGCAGCACTCGTGTAGCAATAGATGTGGTGCCAGGCGGTATATACCAGCGACCACCCGGTATAGGTAATATAAATCAGAAGAATATCGCAGCACTCTTGAGATAGAATTCAACACAGCGTGTTTATTTCGGTTTATTGCGGTTTGGGGAAATAAACACGCTGTGTTGAATTCTATCTCATGAGTGCTGCGATATTCTTCTGATTCATATATATATATATATATATATATATATATATATATATATATAGTTGGCAATGTCAGTGCAGCCCTTGCTTTGGTATAAAAATAATAAACAGATGTAGTTACCTGTCCAGGCTCCCCCGCTGTCCTCCAGGCTTATTCCTGTGTTCCACGTTCATCACAGCCGTGGGTGAAAAAACAAAAATAGCATCCACTTACCTCCCTGCTCCAGCGCTGGCGCCCGCATAGAACATATGATCCCTATCTCTTCTGTGGGCCAGGCAAGCTGTAACTCGTCTTCTGTAACTGACTCACACCTATCAGTGATCATCTGGCCAAAGTGGTGGGAGGACACCAGGCAGTTGTCTCTAAGGTGCAGTGTATTGAAAGATGTAGTTTAGTTTTGTAAAAGTTTGAATCTGGGGCTAGGAGCAGTATAGACAATCAGGAACGGTGTCAAACGATCAGTGGAGGTGGGGTTGGTGAGTGCACCTATATTTTTTTTGTGCATTTTATTTTTTATGGGATTTCACATTGTAAGTGATAAATGTCTGTCTCACTGCACAACTATGGGGAAGAGGAGTTTGAGCATACACCTTGCTGCTCCATTTGGGCCCTGTTACATGGGACGATTATTGCGCAAATTATTGTTTTATCGTTAGAATTTAAACAATAACCGTTTTGTGTAAATGCAGGCAATGATCAAACAACCAACAAGAAATCGTTCATTGTTCATTTGGTGCTGACACCAAACAAATTATTCATCGTTCACTGTAATTCTGTAATTCACTAATCGTTCATTGTGTTTCCACATTGTATCTTCATATGCTGGGATCAGATGGAGTAAACGATGGTAACTAACGGCTATTGTTCTGTAATTGTAATTGTTCTGTGTAATATGGTGAAAGATTTCAGGTTCACAAAAAAAAACAATCTAGTTTGCGACTGTTTACCGGTTTAATTGTTAAAGATCGCTTTGTCCATTAGTACCCTTAGATGCCTATGGGGCTGACAGAGATAGATGAGCACTTTAGTAGATTGTGTCTGTCAGCCTCACAAACAATGGCCCAGATTTATTAATGTATCTATTGTCAACAGCAACCAATCACAGCTTTAACTGAGTTTTTGTTTCAGGAAGACTGATATATCTGGGCCACAGGGGTGGCAGGGTGCATGCTCAATCACTATTCCCTTCAAACTTCTCATCGAGGAACAGAGGACACAGTACTAGGGGTCAGTGCAGTGGGACCACAGTGTTTCCCCAAAAACAACAATTTGTCAGAAATAACAGAGTTGTCACCCCCAACTGCCTACCAAGCTGGTGTCATCTAAGCATTCAGAAAATGCATTTGTAGCTTATGTTTGTGCTTTTATTTTCATAAAAAAAAAAAAACTTTATTTCAGCCAGGGCCTATAGTTCTTGCTACACCTCACTGGGCTGTATGCACAGTGTGTTGCTGATTATGCAAAATGGTGGACGTAGTGAGGCGTAGTAAAGCTAGGACCCAGGGAAAAATAGGCCAGGCCTTCTTAAGGCTATGTTCACACAACGTAAGTTCCGCGGCAATCGCGGCCGTTGTTACAACGGCCGTGATTTCTGCGGTACTTGCATTGTGCTGCAGGCTGCACATGGTATACACTCTGTCCGGGATCCCTAGCGGCGCCGCAAGACACTGACATGTCAGTTTTCTGCGGCCGTTATTCAATAAATAGCTCAGCTGAGCTGTTAGATGATCTTAGAAGATCTTACAGATGAGACATTCTCAGTAGGCCCCCTGTATTTTTTGAAGAAAACCCTGTCAGTGCACAATGCAGTGGAGAGTTCTGATGCGGATGTTAAAAATCATCCGTCCGGTACTGCAGTACCGGCTGGGGTGACCTTTTCTGAGACCGGCTGGGTCAGGGAACGGCCGGTCTCATACAGTGTCTGAACACAGTCTAATACTATTCACATCCAAAAATAAAAATATAGACAACAAAGCTATGTTCTGACGGTAGGAGGTCAGCGGGTGACAGATTTGCTTTGAATGTGAGACCATGGACATATATAGCACTGAATACTTAGGAACTTCTAACCTTGACATGTGAGCAATGTGTTATCTAATCTAAGTAATCTGGGACCAAGATTAAAGTACACATTGATTTGTTATGATGGTTTCATTGTAATAGTAGTTGCGTTGACAGTAATCATCACCTCCATTCAGAAAAAATTAACTCCAAAAATCTACTGAGAACCTCTCATCTGTAAGATCTTCTAAGATCATCTCACAGCTCAGCTAAGACATGCCTGACCAGATAATAATAATACAGCCGGTTTCAAAATGGCATAATATAGACACAAAATTTTGCGTACTCTTCACGTCCGCAAATCCTAGCCTGACAAATTACCAGAACTGAAAGCATCATAGGGATCTATAATGCTTTTAGATCAGATCATAGGACTTACGGTTGGGCAGGGACACAAAAATGCATCCATATAATACGCTGTAGATTGTTTGACTAAGAAAGAATACTGACCACCTCTAATATATTTAAAGGGGTATTCCGCTCACACATGACCTTTCATAAATCATTCCATACTTGTTATTATCTACTCAGTCTCCTTCCCCCAGTTTTGAGTCGCTGCTTTTTGCTGAAGACACAAAAATCTGAGTGTGAGATTTTCACTCTGTCTCCCCCTCCTCTCCCTTCCAAGACAAAAACAAGTCCCTATCTGCAACTTTGTAATGCTGTGCGGATTTCACAGTGAGTTTATCAGCTACCTGACCTCAGATTAACACTCCCAGCGTTACAACAGCTGTTTCAGAAGGGAGGGGGAGGAGGGAGAGATGGGAAGAAAAGCTCACTCATAGTCTTTTGTGCTTCAGCAGAAAGCAGGATCAAAAATGGGGGAAGTATGGAATAAATTGTTAGTCTCACCATGGGCAGCAACATATAAAAAGTTATGTTTGAGTGGAATACCCCTTTAATTGTATAAATAATGATATATATTTGTTAAAGAGTGCTATCTACTTGTAAATACTATATACAGTCTAAGTATCAGATATATGAAAATTAGGGACTCTGACCTGTGAGCATGTACTGATAGGCATTGTCAGAGATGGAGAAGATGTGAGGTGGGGCTTCACTCCTCTTCTTCCCACGATAAGCAGCTACAACCTCTGCATTGTACACAGGAAGCCACTTGTAGGGGTTCACAGTCACACAGAACAGTCCTGAGTATGTCTGGGAGGAGGCAGAATTACATCATTGTACATCATGTGAGTCAAAAAGAGAATTATTAGTATGCACAGCTACTGGTCCACAAACGGGTGCCCATATAAAAAAAACATAATCAATCTAACCTAGAGAAAAAAGATTATACAGTGGTGCCTTGGATTACAAGCATAATTCGTTCCGGGACCGTGCTTGTAATCCAAATCACTCTTAAACCAAAGCAAATTTTCCCATAAGAAATAATTGAAATGTAGACAATTGGTTCCATACCCAAAAAATAATGATTTTTTATTCTGAATAACACGTAAAACAGATGAAACAAACATTTAGAAACAGCAGAATGTGTGATATTATAAGTTACTGTACAGTAATGGAGAGGATGGGAAACACAAGGGCTGACAGAGACTGCAGGGAGTATGAAGGAATGAACAGGGCAGATGTGGGCACATAATGCAGCACTCTCTGTTACAGCTATAAAGAGATTACCTCCACACTCCTGTCCCCTGATGTAAGCCCCAGCCTGAAGGGCATCTGCTATGATTTAGAAGGTGAAGGAGACTTCCTGGGTCAGAGTACAGGGCTGTAGACCACGCTATTGCAGACCATGCCCCTCCCCCACTCCCCCTCCCACCCAGTACAGGAGCTCTTAAACCTAGCAATGCTTTTAAACCAAGTTACAATTTTGAAAAAAAATTAAGCTCTTCTTGCAAAACGCTCTCAATCGAAGATACTCTTAAACCAAGGTACCACTTTATAGGAAACTGACTGGCACACCAGTAATAATATATTATAAATATATACTTTATTAAATATACAAGAATTATTCAAATGTATCCAATAACACAAAGCAGACCCTAACCCATAAAACCATTTAAAACCCCCATACAGGAGTTGAAAAAAAGTAACAACAACTCCCAGACCGTCCTGAAACCTAGCGATGGTCTAACCCCAACAGTATAACAAAAAGAAATGAGATATAATATACAACCTCCTGAACCAAGAAAACAATGTGATAACCAAAATGGTGTGCCAAAAATGTGCAAACCTAATATATACAACAAATAATGCAAATGGTGTCTAAATACAAAAGACAAAGAAATTGTATGTGATTAGGCGGAAATGTCACCATATCAAATGGACAGGGAAACCCAGGACGGTGTGTAAGGAACCCCACTCGTTCCATCCACCTAGGTTAGCCCTGTGGAAGCCCAGTAGGTGGACAGAACGTATGGGGTTCCTTATACCCCGCCCTGCGTCTCCCTGTCCATTTGATATGGTGATATTTCTGCCTCCTCACATATCATTTCTTTATCTTTTGTATTTAGACACCATTTGCATTATTTGTTGTATATATTAGGTTTGCACATATTTGGCACACCATTTTGGTTATCACATTGGTTTCTTTGTTCAGGAGGTTGTATATCTCATTTCTTTTCTACTTATTAGGGTGTAATTCTGGGAGGTCAGCGGCTGTGCAGGGGCAGCTGTGCGGCGGGTGTGTTAATGTCGGCTGAAGGGGGGCTTGGTGAGGGGGATCTCCCTGGTACTACTCCTCCCATCATCTGCTCATACTATGAGCAGATGATGGGAGTAGTAGTGGTGTCTATTTGTCTCAATGCACCAAGCAGGGAGGGAGGAAGAAGGTAGGTAGATGTACCGGCACCTCTCTCCCTCCCTGCTCGTTGCCCTCCATTTGGGGAGCAAGTGTCCTTGCTCCACAAATTATTCCATAGTCATAGTCATAAACATCAATAAAGGGTAGTTTTTACATTACATTACATCTTCCATAGACTTTAATACAGTCCATAGGATTCTACATATATTACGCCCCCTGCTGGACACTCCATAGGAATTACACCTAATTCGTGACATCATGGATTTTGAGAGAATTTGAATACTCCATGATCTACTAAAGTAAGGTAAATAGCCCTATATGTGCATTTCCCATAAGTAATGTACATTAGGAATTTGTCTAACTTTCCATAAGAAATAACATATTAAAAAATACTTTTGGCCGAACTTCTCCTTTAATAAAGTATATATATATTTTTGATATTAAATAATTACTGGTGTGCCAGTCAGTTTCCTATATATCCTTTTTTTCTCTTGGTTAGATTGATAATTGTACATCACAACATCACATGCATCACTTCCACTGATGAGAACGGGCCAAATTGTAATACCACACATGTCAATCCTTCGGGGCGGACAGCGGAATCTGCCAGAGCATATAATAGAGCCTCTCACACACTGGTTATACACAGTCCAGGCTCTCAGTCTCTCACACACTGGTTATACACAGTCCAGGCTCTCAGTCTCTCACACACTGGTTATACACAGTCCAGGCTCTCAGTCTCTCACACACTGGTTATACACAGTCAAGGCTCTCAGTCTCTCACACACTGGTAATACACAGTCCAGGCTCTCAGTCTCTCACACACTGGTTATACACAGTCCAGGCTCTCAGTCTCTCACACACTGGTTACAGACAGTCCAGGCTCTCAGTCTCTCACACACTGGTTACAAACAGTCCAGGCTCTCAGTCTCTCACACACTGGTTATACACAGTCCAGGCTCTCAGTCTCTCACACACTGGTTACACACAGTCCAGGCTCTCAGTCTCTCACACACTGGTTATACACAGTCCAGGCTCTCAGTCTCTCACACACTGGTTATACACAGTCCAGGCTCTCAGTCTCTCACACACTGGTTATACACAGTCCAGGCTCTCAGGCTCTCACACACTGGTTATAGACAGTCAAGGCTCTCAGTCTCTCACACACTGGTTATACACAGTCCAGGCTCTCAGTCTCTCACACACTGGTTACACACAGTCCAGGCTCTCAGTCTCTCACACACTGGTTATACACAGTCCAGGCTCTCAGTCTCTCACACACTGGTTATACACAGTCCAGGCTCTCAGTCTCTCACACACTGGTTATACACAGTCCAGGCTCTCAGTCTCTCACACACTGGTTATACACAGTCCAGGCTCTCAGTCTCTCACACACTGGTTATACACAGTCCAGGCTCTCAGTCTCTCACACACTGGTTATACACAGTCCAGGCTCTCTGGTTATCATACAAGATGCTGGGAAGCTATGTTACCCCAAAGTGGCAGTGCTATCAGATCCCACCTGCTGCTGTGCAGCCTCTCTCTCCTCCTCAGGCTCTGTTTATTCTGGCAGCAATAGGGTTAACATTCGACCTGTGGGTAGCGTCGGGGGCGGGGCTTATTTTCTCAGGGACGGAGCCTATCGGGACCAACCCGGTACATTAATTTACCGGCAAAACCAACTGATGCCAACTCCCCCTGCGTTGTGGATAAGGCCCCCTCTGTGCAGGTGTGCATGGCAGCTGCGGCCCTAAGCAGCTACTGAGGGACTAGTCCTGGAGGCAAATTCGCCTCTGTCAGTGGGCCCCCAGCCTTGGTGGGCCTGGGAGCGGCAGCCCCCCCTGCCCCCCTCTAATTTCGCTTCTCATTAAATCATATTGATATAGGATGAATTTTAACACTGATATTTATTAACAGATATGACAATTGTATTAGCAGATGGTGTGAGAAGGAAAGTGGAATAAAGCCGAATACACTATATGTGGTACTGGTAAGTCAGGTGGAATAGCCTTTCAGTGATAGGACTGATACTCACATAGATCATCCAGGCTGCATAACGCTCTTTGAGGTTGTACAGCACGGCTGGCTCATTTAGGAAGGTCAGCATCGCCATGTCTTCAATTTTATCGAACTTGGGAGGGTTTTGTTGCATAATCTGGCTGTCTTTAACAGAGACTGTCTGAAATACAAGCATATTCATAAATACAGAAATATACGACTACAAAACCACTCCAGTCTAGTGGACCTCCCCTTTATCTGACAGAACCTCTTACCTTCCCATGTTCAGTTTCTGCTGTTATCTTATCCCCATCCCGGCTGGTCACTTTGGCTTTCACATATTCTTCTTTATCATCAGGAACAAAAATATCTTTCTTCAAATCGAAGGGACGGGTTTGGGCCTCCAGACGCTCCTTGTCAGACTTTCGCAGAAATGAAGCAGCAGCCCCAAATTCTGCCATTTCAGCGTCACCCATGTGTGTACTATTGGAGATGGAAATACGTGTCTAAGCAATGAAGATAAGGGATCCTGGTGGAGCAGCAATGCGATGGCAATGTGAATAATGTCTTATAGTACTCACCTCGGAGCAGGCAGACAGTAGCAGGCAGATTTTTGAGAAAACTGTGATTCCACCTCTGTGTTACCAAACGCACATGTCATATTTATATATATGCACACACCTGTCCATATTCCTGCCCCCCAATCCAGATTTGGCATCTATTGTCTAAGGGTCACACCCCTCCACACATAGCTAAAGAACAATTGAGGGTCTCACGTCATTCTTTTGGAATTATGGTGGGGAGCCGTGGCGGACATATGAGACAGAGGAGTACTGCAAGTGTGACATGCCATCCAGCGTCTTTCTCATCTCAGGGGGACACAAAGACTTATTTAACCCATTCCTTACTGCAGTTTTACTAAGCAAAAATTAACCTGTATCTGGTTAAAAGCACATTATGTGATTGCTCAGTAAATTTGATGGCTCTCAATGGTGCTAGTAGATCCATTACAGTATCTATAGGGCATACACTATTGAGGCATATGGTAATATGTTACCTGTACTTGCTGCACCAATATGGTCTTAGGGTAGCTTCACACGTACCGTATAGCTGCGTTTTTAACACCACACTTACATCTTCTATAGTCTTATAACATCCAAAAGCATTAAATAAACTTTTTGTGTTATTTACTGCTAGCATTGGCCTCATGTTTCATATATAATGGAAATAAATCAAGAACTGTACACCTGAGAGATTATGCAAACTAGATATATAGATAGATAGATAGATAGATAGATAGATAGGAGATAGATGATAGATAGATAAATAGATAGATAACAGATAGATAGATAGATAGATAGATAGATAGATAGGAGATAGATAGATAGATAGATAGATAGATAGATAGATAACAGATAGATAGATAGATAGATAACAGATAGATAGATAGATAGATAGATAGATAGATAGATAGATAGATAGGAGATAGATAGTAGATAGATAGATAGCTATAAGAAAGATAGATAATAGATACATAGATAGGAGATAGATGATAGATAGATAATTGATATATATTAGATAGATGATAGATAGATAGATAGATAGTAGATAGATAGATAGATAGTAGATAGATAGACATATAGATAGATAATAAGTAGATAGGAGATACAGACTGCTACTGTCACCATTCCACCAATTAAAGCTTTATTCACTGTTTCTGTAACTAAGAAAATCAGAGAAAGCAGTGCCTATCAATGACCACTTCTCCATTCGGTCCTTACCCGGATGTGACTAAGAACCATGGATCTCATTCTGCCAAAAGTAGGGGGCCACAAAGTTTGTGGCCCATTCTGTTAATATGCCCTAGATTTGCAAGATGGTGTTGCTTTCATTAATTGCAATTAAATCCTGAATGTGTGAACATGGCATTAGGATGTCAAACCCCCTATCCTTACACTCCAACGTTCTGTATCTGAGTCAATGAAAATATTGCTCATGACATAAAATTACCAGCAGTATGTCAGAAGCGTTGAATGACAGCTGTCATCATGTGGCAGATTGTGGTAGCACATCAGACAATGTCGGCGAAGAAGTTAATTGACGGGGCGAGGGTCTCTATAAATATCGCTGTATCAGTGTCCTTTATCATCATATCACATCTTTATAAGGCAGTGTGGGGCTGCAGAGGTCACCTCTACTTTATTATCCAACAATTGTTGTCAGCTGCCTTGCTTCTTCAGACAAGAGATATAGAAGGAGGAGGGGGTGTCGTCTGGACCTTGGCCAGCTACGCTTATCTATCATTAATCTCTGCTGGTGAAGAGTTCTCTTCTGCTTCTCACTCATTCTGACCACTATACAAACACGCAACCAAAATGCTCCAAAATGTTCTTATTTGATGGTAATAATGTACTATTTCATTAATAGGATCACATGTTTTATATACATTACAAGAAGGAAAAAAACTGCAAAAAATGGACTCTGATTTAGGGTTGGATTTCTGCGTTGTATTTAACTAGATGTCATGGACATAGATTAGCCCCATGGGGATTATCCAAAACTGGCACCTTCCCAAGAAATACGCCATGAATAAGTAATATGTCACTTATTCCCGCATGCTCGAGCTCCTTAAAAAATGTTTCCCTGCAATTTACCATGTGAACTATGGCACCCATTCCCTTTTAAAACAATGGGGTGTCCATTGCAGGTTTTTACAGTACATATGTTGGCATGTAATACACACTTAAATATATTACTGAAAACGATATGTAATCCTGGCCTTAAAGCGATGTGCCACTAGGTAAATCGCTATGGGCTTTTAACATGAACAGGCCAGAGCAGGGATGCCAGTGCTGCGGTCCTTTTTTTGAGCCGCCGCCTGGTTTCTGCTCATATCGCGGGTCCATTCCTGAGCACCGTCCGGGCATTAAGCGCTGTATAGCTGATTACAGAAAAAGAGGAACAAAAAATAACAAGCCTTCCAGTACTTAGCAGCTGCTTTATGTCCTGCAGGAAATAATGTATTCTTTCCAGTCTAAACACAATACTCTGCTGCCACATCTGTCTGTGACAAGAACTGTCCAAAACAGTAGAGATTTTCCTTATGGGGATTTACTACTTCTCTGGACAGTTACAGTCACTGGAGAGAATACACCACTTCCTGCAGGACATACAGCAGCTGATAAATACTAGAATGCTTGGTTTTTTTTTTTAAAAAAATATAAGTCATTTACAAATCTGTATTACTTTCTGACTCCATTTGATTAAAAAAAAGATTACAAATTTTTCTTTTCCCCAGAGTACTTTAACTAAAGGTAAAAACTATTGTAGATGGTAATGTGTATGTGACCCTTATTGCCTTAGGGCTAAGTCAGTGCTTAGTCTGCATCTGCCATAGAAAGTCTACATGAACGGTAGGATTGAAGCTACTATGCATCTTATCCATTTTATTAGGTTCAATCACCTGTATAGGAAACATAAACACAACAAAGCTGACAGCAGCTGGCACCACTACTGGTATGGCATGCAGATCAGACTTTGGGTCTAAGAGCTTACTTTACTGTAATCGCTGTGATTACGGCCTCTCCTATCCTAGCACAGTATAAAAGGCAAATAGCTGCTCTCTAGAGAGAGAGAGAATGAATAATGGTTATCTCATCTTATTCCGACAAAGTAAGGAATTGTCAGAAAGCCTGAAGAAGCCCGGATACGAATATCATTAGGCTGTACAGCTAAAAAGCAATGAAGAAGGCATACTCTCCAAACTTTTGTTGTTTGGAACAAGAGTGCTTATGGGGTTGTCACATTCCGAGATTAGTAACAAAGGACAAGTGATGAAGACTATAGGAATGAGTTTCTATATGTGGATCCCGGCTCTTTGTGTTGTCACAGACACGTTATACCTTTTGTAGAAAAAGCATAGCTAGAAATAACATCTGTGACCACATACTTGACAGAAGGCTGCATACATATAGCTGAATACAGACATATCATAGAATACAGCAAGTAAGGGGAAAGGAGAACAAAAAGAAAATGTAATGATGTAAAGTAAAAAAGGTGTAAAGAAGACAAGGGCAAAGAAAACGTCTCATCCAATGTATCAGAAGGAAGACTAGAGAGAATAAAGGATAGAAATAGGAGATATAAATAAAAAAAAAGCAAGAATTTGTGTCATTGGCAGCTGCTGTTTTCCAGGACAATGTATAATCCCTGGCTCAGCTTGGGAGATACGGAGGTTTAGCCGAAGCATCTCTGCTATTCTACAGCCTGGCTGCTGGGTAAGGAGCAGATGCACATAGCAGCACAAGCAGACTGCAAATTCAATGAAATGCCAATCGCATGTAGTACAGGTAACAAAATAAGTTACAATGTCTTATAGTAATGGACTGATATTTAATTCTGTACATTTTATATGTATGCACTTTGATATTGCTGTTTGCTAACTTAATGGGAAACTAACAGCGAGTTAGAAGACTGTAATCTGCTGTTATGTTTCCATAGTGCACAGGACGCTAAGAATGAAGGTAATTTACTTTCATGGTCAGTTTTTCATTAATATTAAATTAGGAGGTTTAGTGGACTGGGAGCGGTTCTACCACTCTCAATGCACCTATCCGCTCTACCTGCCCACCCCTCCTTCATCCAGCACTCTGCAATGATTAGCAACCAGAGTGGTGTCACCGCAGAACACTGTCTGATTATTCATCAGGAGGCAGCCAGCGGGTCGGGTGGATCGGTGCACTGAGGGCAGTAGTCCTTGCCCCATTGCACTAAACCCATCTAATTGATATATTACAGAATATTGAATGAAAATCCTTCAGTCCTTCTTCCAGTTGCAGCTACCCTCTACTCCATTCTCTTACATACCACTTTTGGGTCCTATTAGGGCCCTATTCCACCGGACGATTATCATTCAGATTATCGTTAAATCGTTCGAATCTAAACGATAATCGTTCGGTTGAAATGCAGTTAACGATTAACGACCGAACGAGAAATCGTTGATCGCTTTATAAGACCTGGACCTATTTTTATCGTTGCTCGTTCGCAAATCGTTTGCATTGAATAAGACATCGTTCGGTCGTTCGCAATAGATGCGAACGTAATAGCGAATAAATAGCAAAGAAAAAACTATCGCAATTACGATCATAAGTAACGATTATCATTCCATGGATAAGAGTGAACATTTTCAGGTCTTTCGCAATAGCGGTCGTTTGAGATTGTTAATCGTTAACGATTATGCAAACGATAATCGTCCGATGGAATAGGGCCCTTACACAGAGTAGATTTGTGCATATCTCGTCCCGTGTAATAAAGACAACAATCAACCGATCATCTGCTGATTGTTGTCTTTTAGCAAATTTGAAAATCATTGCCCGTCAGCATCATGTAATAGCGATGCGCTGGCGACGACAAATGAAAGTACAGTATATAGAAAATAATCTTTGGTAATACTTACCTCTCCAGGCTCCCCCACTGTCCTCCTGGCTTGTTTCTGTGTTTCCCACTCATCACAGCCACAGCTGACACTGACAAATCTGTCTCTAAAGTGACAGGCTGTTTAAACCACCACTGGTCGAGATGGGACAGCCATGTGAATACAAAAAAAAATTTTCAGCAGCACAAGAAAAAAGGAGATTGTGGGTGCAAGTCTCACCAAACCGGACCCGGGTTCGTATGAAATATCCAAGAAGATGTAAGAGACCGCACTTCCAAAAAGAATATCCACTTTATTCACACCAATGCAACGTTTCGGCCCTATGTGTGTAGCCTTTCACTGCTGTGTGTAGCCTGATCACTGCTTGAGAAAGGCTACACACAGAGCCGAAACGTTGCATTGGTGTGAATAAAGTGGATATTCTTTTTGGAAGTGCGGTCTCCTACATCTTCTTGGACAGCCATGTGGCTACTGATTGGCTGAGCAGCCTGTCATTGCAGAGACTGTTTTGGCAGTGTCAGTGGTGGCTATGGTGAGCGGGGAACAAGCAGGAGGACACCACGGAGCGTGGAGAGATAAGTCTAACTTGATTATTTTCTATATACTCTGGAATACCTGCAAGGGCAGCCCCTACTGCACGATCATCGAGCCATCGGTGCTTCCTTACATTGCGCCTTGTAATACTTATTCCCAGCATCAAGATCTGTTTTACAACAGTGAGCAGCAGAACAGTCCGCAGCAGAAGGAAACCTCGAATGTAGAAGTAGGCAGGACTATTTCCCTGGTAATATATTAAAGGGGTTGTCCGGCGATAAAAAATTATTCACAGAATAACACACATTACAAAGTTATACAACTTTGTAATGTATGTTATGTCTGTGAATGGCCCCCTTCCCCGTGTCCCACCACCCCCACCCGTGTACCCGGAAGTGTGGTGCGCTATACATTACCTGTCACGTGCCGACCACGGTCTCCGATCGTCAGCAGTGACGTCTTCTTCGGGAGGCCAGCGGATCTTCCCGAGTGCCGGCCGCCCTCTGCAGCGTCATCCGAAGCTCAGCCGCGATTGGCTGAGCATAACTGTGCTCAGCCAATCGCGGCTGAGCAGCTGATGACGTGGCCGCGTCATCAGCCGCTCATGCCGCGATTGGCTGAGCACAGTTATGCTCAGCCAATCGCGGCTGAGCTTCGGATGACGCTGCAGAGGGTGGCCGGCACTCGGGAAGATCCGCCAAGCTCCCGAAGAAGACGTCACTGCTGACGATCGGAGACCGTGGACGACACGATATGCAGTGAGTATAATGCACCACACTTCCGGGTCTAGCGTGGGGTGGGGGGAAACACGGGGAAGGGGGCCATTCACAGACATAACATACATTACAAAGTTGTATAACTTTGTAATGTGTGTTATTCTGTGAATAATTTTTTATCGCCGGACAACCCCTTTAACCTTCCTGTCCATAAGATTCTGGAGGGGGGTTCTTCTCACCTCTGTTGTAGCTCCTCAGCAGCTCCCCTCCCCTACACTTTTCTCACTGGGTAGAGTCTAGAACAGTAATGGCGAACCTATGACCATCACCATACTCGCTGACATGCTGCTTCATAAAGAGAAGTATGCGGCCGCACGCCGAGAAGGACTCTGGCAAATCCACGGCGCCGCAATCACAGCCGCAATCTCTGGCAATGCTCCCTAGCCTGGCTTGCCCCACATAACCCGCTTCATGTACCTCTGGACCCATGCTCCACATCATCCTGCACTCTTTGCTGATTGGATGCGTGCACCGTTGCTGCGCTCCTACGCAAGTAGAGCATTCCCTCCTAAAGAACAGACCAGACCAGATTGTTTTGCAAGTCAGTGAGTGTGGGTGGGGGAGAGGTTTCGGGATGAAGGGATGGGGGGCAGAGGGACTGGTGTGTGTGTGCTGGTGATGGGATGGGGACAGGGGGACTGAGAGTGTATGCTGGTGAAGCAATGGGGAATGGGGGGGTATGCTGGTGAAGGGATGGGGACAGGGGTGGGTGTGCTGTTGTAGGGAAGGGGGCAGGGGAATGGGGGGTGTGCTGGTGAATGGCAGGAGGACTGGTGTGTATGTGCTAGTTAAGGTGTGGTGTCCCACCACAGGTGTTTCTTGAAATACACCTGTCGCAAAGCCCTTTACTCAATGGCAGGTGGTGATGAAGGTATTTATTGGTTTCATCACTGGATGTCAGTGTTTTGTATGTGAGCACAACTGTAGTGAACAAAGGGTTACTGCTCCTTCTATATCATAGATTTTATTGTTCAATAGAGATATTCTTTCTATCTAACCTATCACTTTCATTCTCTTCTTACACGCATTCTTCTCCACCTCTCACAGGGCTCTGAACACACCCCTGTAGGAAGTAGTTACTTGGTGGGAGAAAGTGTAGTGCAGTCTTACACAGATTCTCGCATGAGGAAGATGCACAGAGTAGGCATCCCTGCTATAGTTAAGCCAGGACCCCTGTCCAGGACAGTCCAGCTGTGTTAGAGAGTCAGAGACCCACGTGTATGAAGCAACCAGAGACTCTCAGTTTCCTTAGCCTACCTATAGTCACTATGCAGTACTAGACACTACAGGAGGAGGAGAGGTCAGGGATCATCCGAGCCCACACCGAGAACAACTCTACACAGTGCAGGGCAGTATCCTAGGACAGAGGAACTTACCTGGATAGAGCAAAGCTACCGTAACGAAGGTCTACGTACTCTATCTCGCAGCGGCAAGGTAACCACGACTGGGGCTTGTGTAACCCTAGTAGGATGAGTACCTCCACACTGTAGGGCAAAAGGTGGTCAGACAACATTGTCTAAACACAGGCACAAGTATTTCTCTCTCTGAAGTATCTTTCAAGTATTCTTCTCAAGTTCTGGCAGAGCACAGTAATACATTAGATTGGGACTCCCTTGACAAACTCCTCTCCTCTTCACTGCTCAACTCTAAACTCTACAAGTACCACTACATCTACCTCTTATATCAGCACTTACAAGTATCTCTCAGTACAGATCCAGTGAAACACTAAAGACTGTATCCAGATGAGCTATTTACTGCCAAAGTGTTCTGTATTCCAAGAGACTGTTCAGTAAAGCTGTTATATTTATTCTACTAGGACTCAGTCTTCCTTACATTAGCACCAGCACCTATACACCTCCGCTACACACCTTGGGTCGTTTTTCCCTTTCTGTGGATGACGGTACCGATAGTCCGGGTGGGTCAATTGCCACTCAGGACTACCGTGACAGGATCCCAAGGGACCCATCCCCATCCGGGAGTGTCTGCGGGTGAAGGGATGGGGACAGGGGATGTATGCTGGTAAAAGTTAGGGGGACTGAGGGTTTATATTTAGTTTGACACACCCAGCTAAAAAGGTTGCCCATCACTGGTCTAGAATGTATGGGTTTCTAGGAGGCACACACTGATGTCACATGGTCACAATAAAGGAACAAAACAATCACGTAACTACATGATTGGCTGCTCACAGAGCAGACTTCTCAGCAGTACAAACGTGCAAAACTAATCATAACACTTAGGGGGACATTCATTATGAGAGAAAGTGGCCATTTTGTAGCGCAGAGGGCCCACTTGCAAATAAATATATTCGACTTTTGCTAATATTTTATTTGAATTTTGTCTTCCGCCAGAGGGACGGGCCCATGTTAAAAACACTTTAAAAAATCCTATACTCTAGGAAACATCTGATATGTTGTTATCCAGGACAGTTTTCCCATGCACATATCCAAATGTAATGAAGTAGCCATGGTACAAAGCTGTGTAAGAAATAAGTGATCAGAGTGCATGAATAAACACCAAAAATAAATGGTAGTGCAAAATTGTTCAACAAGGAGATAGCCAAACATGTAATGAGCATTGACCAATGGTGACATATATCACCGTAATGGGAATGTAACAAGGACGGGACGGGGTGCCATCCACAGGAGCCTTTGGGCTCATTACGTTTGGTTATTTCCTTGTTGTGGCCAAGATGGGACACTGCTGTGGCCAATGATTTTGTGAGTGGGCAGGTCCTCTTTTTAGTTCTTGTCTTGGAAGTAGGCAGAGAAGACAAATGGCAGGGGACTAGAAGGATCTGAACGAAAGCTAAGAGGGACCAGGTGTCTTATAGTAAGTTTCTCCTTATTGCCCAAACAATCACCGCTCAGCTTTCATCTATCATATTGTTCTGATAAATTGAAAGTTGGGCTATCACTGGATGCTATGGACAAGTAGAATCTTATTATATGGAAGCTTGAGAAATCTCTACCTTTTTTGTGATGAAAAAGGTGTAACAGTATTCCCTTGCACTTTGAGCCGTCTCCCGTCTTTCTTGCTGCCGCCATTCCTGAGTCAAAAGTTTTTCTAAAAATCGGTCTGTATCCAAGATGGCACCGACCAGGAAACTTCATTTCCAAGCATGCATTGCTCCTTAGAGAGAACTGACAAGTATCTTCCTCATCTTGTAGTAACTGCTGGCTCAGTCTGCTTGTGCTTTACACTGTAAAAAAAAAATCTATCTATCTAGATTAGAAAGAGAGAGACAGCGATAAAACAGCTTTGTCTCCTTAACCCTATACTGCTCAGGAGGGTTATGGCGTCCCATGACGCCATTGTGTAGGGTCAACCATAGAATTCTGACAGGATTATATGCCTAAGGCTACATGTCCATTTTTTTTCAAGGATGAAAATCTGGATCCTCTCATTTTTATTCGCAATCTGCATTGGATCCATAAATAAAGGTGTAGTGACCCCCCCCCCCCCCCCCCCCCCCAAAAAAAAAAGGTCACATGGTCGTCTGGTGGCCATTCTCCAGTCATTTCTATCAGGCAAGATATTTCTGGCAGGAGGAGCTTGGTGATGTCATAAAAAGCGGATCTGTGATACTGATGGTTTTGCAGACGGTTACAACATGTCCTATTTTTTTTTCATTGCAGATTGCAGATACGCAAATAAAATGTATGTATGAATAGCACCATTGAAAATAATAGGTTGTAATGGATTCCGTAGTTCGTGGTCCCTAAAAACGGATGAAAAATACTGATGTGTGAACAAGGCCTTAAAGAGGATGTACCACCAGGTACATCCTCTTTAACCCTGTATGACGCGGCTCCATTCATTCTAACGGAGCCGCGTCATACAGGGGAGGGAAATCCCTCCCACTGGGGGCGGCCTGGCCTACCTCCAGTGCTTGAGCACTGGGTGGTTCCGTTGCATAGAACGGCGCCGTGCACGGGATTTGGGACTCGGTCCGAAAAACGGACCACAGCACCGACTTCCCCGTGCCGGCGCCGTTCGATCAGTGGCTTCAGGTTAAAGAGGATGTACCTGGTGGTACATCCTCTTTAAGCTACGACCACATGGAGACTTTGGTCGCACATCAAGATCACAATGGTGCATGGCAATTGCATCTAATGAATGAGGTTGGCGTTTCAATTTCACACACTTTGGGCGAATGTGTGTGTGTGTGTGTGTGTGTGTGTGTGTCAAATATTGAATCCTATAAATAATATGCAACAAATAAATCTGCCATGTGCCTCATACAGAATTGGAAAGCCTGCATTGCACAGCATTGACCACCAGAGGGCAGCCAAGTAACGCATCTGTGGAAAAGACCTAGCCGCGCAGACGCAGTTACTAGGATTGCTCGGTACTTCCGTTTACTTTCACTGCTCAACTACAACATAAAAAAAAACGAATTGTGACGAGTCTCTACACCCAGCCTATAAACCCCGCTCTATCTGCCTCCTCTCGTACGGAATATTGGAAGCTTTTCTCGGTGTTTTCACAGAGAAGGAGCTGGCTTCCGGTATAGGGCCGAGCTGCTAGTGTGCAGCTCCGTGATTGGTTAGCTCTCTAAAGCGGCGCTCAGTCATTGGTAGATACTGGGCCGTCGGCGTTGGTCACGTGCTGCACGGATTTCCGTTTCCGTGTTGGGGAGGAGCTACACAGAAGGCTCCGCCTCACGCGTGGCTTCTCCAGGAGCAGTGGGAACACATGGCTTCCGTGGAGGTGAGCGGCGTGTTCTGTACACATCCTATTAGCTGTATCCGGGCCGGCTGCATATACACAATAGCATGGATTTAAAGGGGCTGTCCTGGGTTATCCCTACCTATATAACCCTGCTGCTCACACAATATAAGGATACTAACCAATATAACAGTTGTGATATACCTGGACCAGTTTTCCCTCTGTGCCTGCGGGAGCCTGACTGACCTCTGACCTCTGCCAGGGTAGTATGCTCAGAATATCCAGTCATCTCTAACCTGTGGCTCTCCAATAACTACAATCCCCAGCAGTCCCTGACAGCCACAGGCAGCACAGGACAATGATCACCTTTATACAGTGTGTTGTACAGGTGGTTACATTATGGCTCTTAGAGTGTATATGGATGTAGTGACACGACTGTCCGCAATGTTCTGTATATTATATAAGACTAGCAGGGTAGGCGCTGACCCTCAGCTGCAGTACTTTTGTATTGGTAAGAGCCCTTTTGTTCTATCAGTAGTCTTTATTCCTGAATGATGTTGAAGTTGCTCAGCTGGCGCAACACTTAAAGGGGTTGTTCAGCGAAAATCTTTTTCTTTCAAATCAACTGATATCAGAAAGTTATATAGATTTGTGATTTACTTTTGTTAAAAAATCTCAAGTCTTCCCCATACTTATTAGCTGCTGTATGTCCTGCAGAAAATGTTTTTCAGTCTGACATAGTGCTCTCTGCTGACATCTCTGGCCGAGACAGGAACTCTGTCTCGTTTTTCTATGAATCCCCATAGAAAACCTCTCCTGCTCTGGACAGTTCCTGTCTCGGACAGAGATGTCAGCAGAGAGCACTGTGCCAGACTGAAAATAAAACATTTCCTGCAGGACATACAGCAGCTAATAAGTATGGGAAGACTTGAGATTTTTTAATAGAAGTAAATTACAAATCTATATAAATTTCTGACACCAGTTGATTTAAAGGAGAAGTCCGGCTAACATTTTTATTAAAGTATTTTAATACCCCCCAAAAGTTATAAAAAATCACCATTATACACTTATTACGGGAAATGCACATAAAGATCTTTTTTCCCTGCACTTACTACTGCATCAAGGCTTCACTTCCTGGATAACATGATGATGTCACTTCCTGGATAACATGGTGATGTCACCACCCGACTCCCAGAGCTGTGCGGGCTGTGGCTGCTGGAGAGGATGATGGCAGAGGACACTGATGGACACAGGGCACTGGAGGGACACCGAGCATCCCCCTGCCATCATCCTCTCCAGCAGCCACAGCCCGCACAGCTCTGGGAGTCGGGTCGTGACATCACCATGTTATCCAGGAAGTGAAGCCTTGATGCAGTAGTAAGTGCAGGGGAAAAAAGCTCTTTATAAGCATTTCCTGTAATAAGTGTATATTGGTAATTTGCATAACTTTTGGGGGACAATACAATACTTTAATAAAAATTTTCGCCAGACTTCTCCTTTAAAAGAAAAAGTTTTTCGCTGGACAACCCCTTAACCTCTTAAGGACATAGGACGTATGCGTACGTCATATGTCCTCACTTGCACTTCAAAGCGGGGCCGCGCGGCGGCCCCGCTTTGAAGTGCTGCAATCCCGGGTGCCGCGAGTAGCCCGGGACCGCTGCTATTAGCGGGCACGGTCTGATCGCCGTGCCCGCTACTTAGCTAATCGGAGGCAGCTGTCAACGTTGACAGCTGCCTCCGATTACCGGAGGCAACGTTTCCCTGGGGTCTAGTGGGGGAGATCGCTCCCCGGAGGAGCGATCTCCGTTACTGATGCCGGCCGGGGACGCGTCCAAGATGGCGCCGTCCTCGGCTCGGCACTCGTTCGTTTTCGGCTGCAGCAGCCGAAAGCAAACGAGTGCCGATCTCATGGATCTCTGCAGCATATCTATGCTGCAGAGATCTCAATGAGAGATCAAAGTGTATATACTAGAAGTCCCCCAGGGGGGCTTCTAGTATATGTGTAAAAAAAAAAAAAAAAAAAAAAAAAAAAGTGTTGTTAATAGTAAAAAGCCCCCTCCCCTAATAAAAGTCTGAATCACCCCCCTTTTCCCAGGTTTTAAATAAAAGTAAACAAATAAATAAATAAACATTTTTAGTATCGCCGCGTGTGTAATCGCCCGAACTATTAATTAATCACATTCATGATCTCGTACGGTAAACGGCGTCAGCGCAAAAAAATCCCAAAGTGCAAAATTGCGCATTTTTGGTCGCATCAAATCCAGAAAAAATGTAATATAAAGCGATCAAAAAGTCGTATATGGGCAATCAAGGTACCGATAGAAAGATCACATCATGGCGCAAAAATGACACCTCGCACAGCCCCATAGACCAAAGGATAAAAGCGCTATAAGCCTGGGAATGGAGCGATTTTAAGGAACGTATATTGGTTAACAACAGTTTGAATTTTTTACAGGCCATCAGATACAATATAAGTTATTCATGTTATATATCGTTTTAATCGTAACGACTTGAGGAACATGCATAACAAGTCAGTTTTACCCCAGGGCGAATGGCGTAAAAACACATTTCCCCCAAATAAAGAAATGCGTTTTTTTTTTCAATTTCACCACACTTTGAATTTTTTTCTGGTTTCGCAGTGTACTTTATGCAAAAATTCAGCCTGTAATTGCAAAGTACAATTAGTGACGCAAAAAATAAGGGCTCATGTGGGTTTCTAGGTGGAAAAATGCAAGTGCTATGACCTTTTAAACACAAGGAGGAAAAACCGAAAACGTAAAAACGAAAATGGGCCATGTCCTTAAAGGGTTAAGTGTACCTGTCATTTGCAAAAAAATTTTGACATTTCATAGAGGCATGTCAAAAGTTTTGATTGGTCCGGTACTGATAGAGAGAGCGGGGGGAAGACCGTCCATAGACTTACATTACGAGCCCGACTCTTTATTCTAACACGGAGTGGGAGTGGACTACGCTGCAGCACGTCTTCTCACGCTCATTATCCTGATCAGTATGGGCCTGAATACTCAGACCTGGACTGATCAAAACTTTTGACGTGTTAAAGGGGTAGTGCGGCGGTAAAGAATTATTTACAGAATAACACACATTCCAAAGTTATACAACTGTCCCACCACCCCCACCCGTGTACCCGGAAGTGTGGTGCGCTATACGTACCTGTCATGTGCCGACTCGTCTCCGATCTTCAGTCAGTGATGTCAACTTCGGACGGCCGGGCCAAATCCCTCCGACCGTCCTGGGTGCCGGCCGCCCTCTGCCGCGCCATCAGCTGCTCAGCCGCGATTGGCTGAGCAAAACTGTGCTCAGCCAATTGCGGCTGAGCATCTGATGACGCTGAAGAGGGCGGCCGGCACTCGGGACAGTCGGAGATGTTCGGCTGGCTGCCCGAAGATGATGTCGTGGCACAAGATGGCGGACGGGTGCGACACAGATCAGGTATGTATAGCGCACCACACTTCCGGGTACACGGGTGGGGGTGGTGGGACATGGGCAAGGGGGCCATTCACAGACATAACATACAGTACAAAGTTGTATAACTTTGTAATGTGTGGTGTTCTGTGAATAATTCTTTACCGCCGCACTACCCCTTTAATATGACATGTCAAAAGTTTTAACAAATGACATGTGCACTTTAAAGGGTAACGGTCATGTTTTTTTTTTTTTTTTGTTGCAGAAATCAATAGTATGAGTGATTTTTAAGAAACTTTGTAATAAGTTTTATGAGGCAAAAAAGCCTCTTTCTGTGCTCAAAAGGCTTCCCCCCCCCCTCCTCGCTTCTTATCTGTGTATTATCAGGCAAATCTGACTTCAGAGTGAAGACTGGTTCTGCTGTGTCCATTATAACCTATGGAGGGGGGAGGGGTTGAGTCAGAGGAGTGAGCAGGAAGAACAGACACACATACCAGCTGTTAACTCAATGTCTGGGCACATAAAATGCTGGATTCACAGGTCAGAAAGGTCAGTTCTTATCTAGTAGCTTGGGGAGATAAGATTGCAGGATGTAAACTTTGTTTTCAGTTCTTCATGCGCAACTCCTTCCTCTCGACCCCTCTCCATAGGATAGAATGGACAGGGAAATCCTGCTTCATCTGAAATAAGAGGGAGCTGGGAAACTTCTATTTGAGTACAGAAGGAAACTCTTTTGATTACTAAAACCTATTAGTGTTTCTAAAAATTGCTTGAACTATTGATATTTATTGTTTTCTGAAAAATGACCCTGAAATGACAGTTACGCTTTAAGTGTTGTGTCATTATCAGCTCAGGAGCATTTTTACCCACATTGCCGACAATCGGCCCATGTAAAAGGGCCCTCAAAGCGTACCTGTCATTTGTAAAACTTTTGAGATGTCATAGAGACAAATAACAGGTACACTTTGGGGGGCTATTACACGGGCCTCCTGCGTAAAAGTGACAACGATCAGCTGAGGAGTGGGGATCGGGTCTTTAGAGCAGGCCTTAAAACACATATTTTATCATTGACTATAATTATTATTATTTTTTTTTATCTAGGGTATAGTATCTGAAGATCTGTCAGCGGCAAAAGCATTGCTCAGCTCAGTACATGAACAGGTAGGTGATGTGGTGCTCTCACCTGACTAATCCTGCACCTTTAATTTCTTTGTACTTCTTTTGGACTGGACTAGACTCTTGTTTTAACACTTTGCGTCCCTCAACAGGTAATTGCTGTCACCGCACATGTACAAAACCTAACTGAGAAAGTTCGCAATGGGGTTTACCCAACAGAAAAGGTAAGAGGAAAACCTATACATTTTAATCAAATGTTGGTCCTAGTGCAACTCTAGTTGTGCATGTCTTGTGGTTATATATCCTACAAAGAATGGGCTATACACCAGTATAATCACAATCTCAAAAGTCTTTATTAAATCAAGTTTTAAAAGCTATAGATGCAGAGCAGAATAAAAATGATCCTTCACACAGGAT
The DNA here is from genome assembly GCF_027789765.1 of Dendropsophus ebraccatus. NCBI lineage: Eukaryota > Metazoa > Chordata > Amphibia > Anura > Hylidae > Dendropsophus > Dendropsophus ebraccatus. The sequence continues at coordinate 45,690,628 of NC_091456.1, read as the reverse complement.
GGCAATACACAAAGACATTCAGTAATGGAGGACAATTGGCTGCAGCACAATATAAACAATGTAAACATAAGCCCACAGTGGGTACAATAACCTGACCACATAAGTCAAATGACGTGCTGCCTCTATAAGGTACTACCAATCTCCATACTCCCTCTAGATCCTAAAGTGCCTGTGCCGATAAAATCTTATATGAGTAAAACAGAATCCAGAAAACAAAAACTGTGATATTACCTGTTGTACTACTGTGTGTATATAATAGTGGATGCCTGGGGAGGCTGGTGGTAATATAGGATTATAATATAATTATGTCTTGTGGTTAGTATAAAGGGGCTATGTACTTATCTGAGACAGCAGCGGTGAGGGCCAGTCTGTTTTCTTAGACCTTATACACCTGTTCTGTGTTTCATGGATGTGTCGTCAGTGAAAGGCCTGACGTGGAGTGGAGGGAACTTCACGCCAGGCCTTCCACAGACGGCATATCCATGTATGTAAGACCTTATACTTCTCGCTAAAACACGTTCTTCCTTGTAGCTACTCACATGGGCAGGCTTAGCCATCTTTGCTTTTGGCTGATGTACATATATATATAACTTAACATCAAAGACAAGTGATGTTAAGTTAAAATAGCAATAGTGGGATACAGTAGGAAGGAAACTAACAATGAGATAACCTCCTTAATGATCTTAGCACCGATGCCCTGGTGCCTCTGAGTCAGGCTCTGAGGACAGTATGTATAAGTGCCAGCAAGAAAGTACTGGGAATAGGACAGGAAAACAGAATCCCAGGCCTATCTTCCTGAGTGGCTGCAACAAGGGTCTCCTACTTTTTTTATTTAATGTCCTAAGACGCCGCTTAAAGCGACTCTGTACCCACAGTCTGACACCCCCCCCCCCCCAAAACCGCTTTTGCGGTGCAAGCCTAGGGGACAGACACTCTAGGCCACGCCAATTTGACACAGGGCTGCAAGTTTAAAAGTTGTTCCTAGGACAATAACTGCATCACCTGCCAAATGGAGACCAGGACAGATCTTGTATTAAAAGCAGCTATCCGAAGGTACAAGTGGTTTGGGGGGTAAGATTGTGGGTACAGAGTTGCTTTAACTTTTCTCAACTTGATGTTTTGCCACTTGTTACTATCATGCCGGTATCGGGGAAAATGTTTGAATCTCCACGGCCCTGTAATGAAAATCACCGTCAGTAGGTCCGCAAAATTTACGGATGTGTGAATCAATGCAGCCTTAAAGTCTAGGCCATGTTTATCAAGGCAAATAAAGAAAATGATAGAGCTGTTTTCATTCAAATCTAATCCATATTAAATTAGAAGCCCAAAAGTAGAAACAGTGGGGGAGATTTATCAAACATGGTGTAAAGTAGAATTGTCTCAGTTGCCCCTAGCAACCAATCAGATTCCACCTTTTCATTTGTCAAAGATCCTTTGGAAAATGAAAGGTGAAATCTGATTGGTTGCTAGGGGCAACTGAGACACTTCTACTTTACACCAGTTTGATAAATCTGCCCCATTATATATTGAAGCCCAAAAGTAGAAACCATAGCCAATTCTTTAGTCCTTCCAGTTTCATATAGGACATTACAGTGAATTGCTTGAAGACGAGCGGTTAGAAATACTTTTCCAATGTCTGTTATAAGGAAAATGTAATGCTAGTCTCTGCCTATACAATGTTAGTCTAGCACATCATGTCTGAATCCCAAGTTGTGGTTTGTTGTAGGGTCTGAGTTTTCTAGAGCTGAAGGATCAGCTACTTTTGCTGTATATGCAGGATCTTACCCACATCATCATGGAAAAAGCTTCTGGGAGGTCCTTGAAGGACAACCCGGGCATCATGAGACTGGTGGAGATACGCACAGTAAGTAGTCACAAAACGTTATTCTTATAGGAGATGTGTTGAGAAATGACATCTGCACGGTTGTATAATTAAACGTCTGGATAGTTGCAAAGTCTATTTATAACCGGACAATAAGGGTCCCAAGGCTCGCATGGTTTAAAGCATCATATGATAACTTTAATAAGTGCTTGTATTTTTTTTAATACAGAAACATACTTGTAAATCTGCCTTTAAAGGCTGTTCTAAAAACAAAGCGTTCACACATGTCAAGCATCATATGACCTGTTGTCTTATGGCTTTGTAAAGGAAGCAAAACAAAGATTCTGGACTAGTCTTAAAGTAGTCTTTAAAAATCTTAAGTTTCTTTAAAAGCTTTTGTATTTCTTAGGTTTTGGAAAAAATGCGTCCAATTGATCAAAAACTTAAATATCAAATAGATAAGTTAGTAAGAGCTGCTGCGACCGGCAGTCTTGCGGAGAATGATCCACTGCGCTTTAAGCCCAATCCTCAGAACTTAATCAGTAAGGTAAGATTATGATGTTTTCCTTGGAAAGTTGTGGAAGTATTTTCACATAAATTTACCTTATGTCTATGGCTCGTACACTTTTTTTTTTTTTCACTTTCATTTTAATACCTCTTTTTAACTATGTTTCTTCCCAATTTTTCAGTTGGAGGAGTCTGACAAAGAGGGTTCAGATAGTGATGAAGAAGAGGGTGGTGTGGGAAAGAAATCTCAAGGCAAGACCAGAAAATATGTACCTCCTAGACTTGCACCAGTACATTATGGTAAGCAATATGTCCGGTATAACTTATATATATTCATGTTGTAGCAAGATTTTATGGTGCTCTTATTGTAAATCTTATCTCTTACAGATAACAATGAGGAAGAGAGAGAACGCAGAATTTTGGAGCGAGCGAAAAAAAGGGCTCTGAGCAGCTCAGTCATCAGGGAGCTGAAAGAACAGTATACAGATGCTCCTGAAGAAATCCGAGAAGGTAGAGCCTATCACATGATGCAGCATGAGAAAGACGAGCAGCATCGGTAAATAGCTTTTATCTTGCTACCATGTCACTTGTGACCTGCAGCTTGGACAAGCATAGACCAGTTTTCTAAAGAGCTTGTTTTTCTATCGTTTAATACAAATTTCTGTAAATATTTTTTCTTAGCACAAACTATGAAGAATCTATGATGGTGCGATTAAATCTGACCCGAAAGGAAAAGGCTCGTAAGAAGAGGGCACTTGCCATGACATCACAACTCAGTTCGCTCACACACTTCACAGATATTAGTGTTTTAACAGGAGGGGAAGCAAGAACAGAGGTGAGAGCAAGGCTGTCCACAAGTCTAATATACTGCAGGATCTGTGGGCGCTATACAAATAAATATTGTTATTGCTGAGCAAGCACATTTAGTTTATGTAATTGTGTGGGTGTTGTACATTAGATTATTTATACAATTTGACGATCATTGTTCCCAAGTTACCTGGCAGATTAGGGTTCAAAATCTATGTAAAAAAAATGTGGAGAATTCTGTTTTACAAGTGTTATAGATTCATTTTTAGCTGATTTTAAAGATTTTTTTGTGAACTTATGTTGATAATCCCCCCCCCCCTTTCCCCAGTTAGTTGACATGACTGCTATGTTTGTCCATGTGCTTAGGCCCTTTTTCCTATCAGGCACAACTCTATACATTTATTAGTGGCTCTACCTGGCATTGCAGCTTATTCTATTGAAATGAATTGAAGCAGCAATTGCAGGAACAGCCATTCTCAAAAGTACAGAGCGATTCCTTGTAAGAGATGAAAACCTTTAGGCCATAAAAGTATTGACAAAGCACTGTAAGTCAAAGAAAGGCTGGTATCTACTGGGTCTATTAATGTACTTTTTTTTTTTTTTTAATTTAAATGAAGGACCTGATGCCAGCCACCAAGAAGTCCAGGAAAGGACCTAAGAAAGGAAAAAAGAAGAAAGGTAACTTATACTATTTTTTATGTATTGTTAAACTGTTATTTGGTTGCTGTCTGTTAATTGGCTTATACTCTTAGCAATACATGAATCTAATTACAATTTTCTTATTTCCATTCCTTTCTAGGCTTTAGGAAGCGGCGTTAAGGAATAGACATCAGTCTACTTTATCATGCCAGCAATTTCAATGTATTGCTAACTACATGCTGCCCTTCATTATAAATAACTGGCACATGTGTTGTATGGACTCATGGGGTCAGACTCATGTTAGTTGGTGTTGTCCTTGGAAATATAAGGGATTCAGTGCACAGAATTGCCTTAATTTTATATGTGGATTTGCTAAATTTATCCTGAACAATGGTTCTTGTGTTGAGTGCAATAAACATTTTACACAGAGATTACTAGGACCTACTTAGGACTTATATTTTCCTTGTATGTATTTGTGCTTCCAAACAGGGCTAAATTGCTGTAGATTTGTAGCACATTATTTTTCTTCCCTAGTTAAAGGGGGAATCTGGCCACGACAGATTTTTTCAGAGTGTCCGAGTAGTGGGTGTATGAAATAAAATATCCACTTGCCTTCCTGGCTCCTATGCTGCCACATGCATTCCCCGCTTAGGGCCCGCTGTGCAGCCGCTTCCTTGGTTTGACTTGTGATGTTGCATTCAGTGGCAGTGACATGACAACGCTAAAGCTGCTGAATCATGTCTGAGTGGGCCTGCAACATTACTTCTCATACTCTGGAAGTGGTTGTACACTGAGGGGCGGCAGAATGCAAACGGCAGTGTATAAAAGTGGTCCTGGCCGCAACAACGCTGTAGAATTTCAGTTTTGTGTTTAAGCCCCTTTAGGTTATTTGAGGCTGTTTTTTTTTTTTTAAATTAAGAAAAATAATGTCCAATTTTTTTTTTTCTACTGCAATTTTTTCAGTCATACTAGCTTTTGACAAAATGTGGTCCAAAAATACATTAAGAAATGTATGCCCCTGAACCAAAATATGCAGAGAAGTGTAGCAATGTCTTTTAGGTTTAAGGTCAAAGCAGGGTAGTAACAACTAATCACAGGACAGCTTTTATTTTCAAGAGCCAAATTTGAAATGTGCTTTCATAGTGTGACATGAGATGATGAAATTAAGGGCCAGTTCACACAGAGTAAACGTGGAGGAGCTCTCCGCCATGGAATCCTGCCTGCTGTCTGTTTCAATGGGACGGTTCGCGCGACTCCGTGGTTCTCCACTCAAAGAATTGACATGTCAATTCTTTGAGTGTAGAGCGGCAGAAGCGGAGGAATGCGAGCCGTCCCATTGAAACAGACAGCAGGCGGCATTCCGCCGGTTTTACTGTGTAAACTGACCCTGTCGCTGTAATACAAAGCATTTTCCTGTTTGAATTGGCAAGAATGGGGTCTTTTGTGACAGTACAGGAAAATAATTTTTAAGTCTGTTCCACATAAAATCTGCATTTCACGCCGGACAACTTGAAACCCCTTGGTGTTTATCGTGTGAAAAGTCTGAGCTGCCCAAAGACTTCAGAAGAGAATGAATAGGACTTTCAAATGAAACTACAGGTGCCACAAGCCATGTTATGGTGTATATTACAAAATGTCTATGTAAGCTATACAGATTACATCTTTTGGGAGATTTTTGGGAATTTGGGGCTCGGAGAAAGCATAGAGGGAGAGATAATAGATTTAGAATAGATAAGATTTTTCGTTTTTTTTCTACCTCACAGCCCTGTAACTAACTAAACTGGATTTTTTGAGGGTGTGCATCTTTTCAGGTAAAGAACATCAACATTTAACATTTTGGGGCACAGTTATCAAGCTCTGCGCTTGGCACAAACATAAAAATAAGTATAAATTTTTGCGTAAGGACCCCCCCATGTGCAAAGTTTGCACCTTCTGGGTAGGGAAGGGGCACAGTAATGCGCGTGTGTTCTTCTTGTTCACAGAAATAACAGAAAACTTCAGTTTCCATAACTATTCACCCCTGTAAAGTCAGTACTTTGTAGAGCCACCTTTTGCAGTAGTTACAACGGCAATGGCTTTGGATGAGTCTGTATGAGCTTGCAACTGGCATTTATATCTATTCCTAAAGGCAAAACTGCTCCAGCACCTTCTGGTTAGATGGTTTCCACTGGTGTACAGCAATCTTAAAGTCTGACCACAGATTCTCAATGGTATTTTTTAACCACTCGAGTGTTGCTTTAGTGGTATGCTGTGGGTAATTGTCCTGTTGAAGGGTGAACCTCTCATTTTGTTCCAAATCACTGACAGACCAAATTAGGTTTTGCTCAAGAATATCGTTAGGTTTTGCTCAAGAATATCGTTGTATTTAGCATCATCCATCTTCCCCTTGACTTGGGCTTTTTTCACAGTCTCTGCTGCTGAAAAACATCCCCACAGCATGATGCTTTCATCACCATGTGTCTCTGTGGGGGATGGTGTTCTTGGGGCGATGAGATGATAAAAAAAAATTAGGGTTTTCTTTGGTGGCCAAAAAGTTAATTGAGTAAATTTTGTTCTCATCTGACCAGAGAGAGCCCCTGACTGCATACATTTGGGGAGTCTCCCACATGCCTTGTGGCCAGCTCAGAATAAGCCGCCTTACTTTTGGCTGTAAATAAAGGCTTTTTTTTCCCTGGCCACTCTTCAATCAGCCCTATGGAGTGTGCGGCTTATTGTGGTTGTATGGACAGATGCTCAGGTTGCTGCTTGGGAACTCTACAGCTCCTTCAGGGTTACCTTTAGTCTGCCTGCACGATACAGTTGAGATGAAAGTATACAGAATGAAATAGATATCTACATCTTTGTAGCTCATCCCATATACTGTTGGATTGCACATACATGTACCATCCCAACATGACACAACCAGCTGCCACCTTTAAATGATTTAAAGCTTATTACTAGGGATGAGCAAACTTACTGTAATAACCAAATGAATTGCCTTGTTAGTGCGACAGTCAGCTTATCAGCCTGCGGCCTTAGGGCCCTTGCACACTACGAAATCACCCGTATAAGCTCCATTGGATTCCGTGTGCTCGCCCCCCTGCTTGAAGATCTGCCCGTCCCATGGGCATCATTCTATTTAGGCAGATTCTGCCATCCACCCAAAAAAGAATTGACCTGTCAATTTTTTGGACAGATGGCGGATTGCCAGACCATAGAATGGAGCCTATAGGAAGGCTAGATGCTCAAAGTCAGAGCATGCGGAGAATCCGCCGTAGTTTATCCATTCGATTTCAGTAGTGTGCAAAGGCCCTTTAATTGAGTGCTGCTCCACTCTGGGTGCCAAGAAAACATGGATCCAGCCCTGGGAAACTGAATCCATTATTTTCCAGCACCCGGGAGGAGCATCACAGAGCAGACAAGATTTCAAAGCGCACAGCCTGATGAGCGGAATGCAGATAGGATTGAAGCGATTCACTTTATTCCTGCTGTCAATTTCGCTCATCTCTAGTATGCATTATTTGCAATGCATTAGACATAAATACTGAAGCAAACAGCCTTGATTGAAAAAATATCCTACTGTTTTCTGTATACAACTTGTCTGCCATTTGATTACCAGTGGCTGAAGAAGTTGGATGCAGCCCTATGGCTGTATACATGTTTTCCAGAGCTTCTTAGGGCTGCATCCAACTTATTTTTTAGCCACCAGTAATCAAATGCAGAGTATTCGGTTTCTGACAAATTCGAGTGTGCTCTAGGTTCGCTTATCTCTAGTCATAACCATGTGGTGCTAATCTTCTCTTGGGCTTAGTTAGGTTCTCGCTAACTATGATCAATTGCAGCCCTGTCTTCTCATTTGGAAAAACGTGGGCTTAAACCTTTAAAGACATATGAAGTAAATGTACACCAATATGCCGTTAAGGGGGGGTTACACAGGGGGATCAGGACTCGTGCAATTGTGGAAAGCCAATCTGTCATACTTCCGGCCCGGGCATCGATGATGTTATGACGCTGGTCCTGACTTGGTGATCACTAGAGACTACCTTCAGCAACCCCTAGTAATCGAGCGCCAATTACAGAGATCAATGCAGTACATGTACTGTATTGATCCCTATGATCGGTGCGCATAGGAGTCTCCTAGGGACTACAAATTAGTGTGTGTGGTGGGGAGGAGGAGTTATTTCAATAATAAAAAAATCCCATAATAGTTCAAATCCCCCCCCAAATTTCCTATTTTATAAATATTAAATAACCAAAATGTATCGCCGTGTGCTAAATCGCCTAAACTACTGAATTATTACATTCTTTCCTAATCTTGCACGGTAAATGGCGTAATTACAAAAAAAAAACCCTGCCAAAGTGCTGAATCACTGATTTTTGGACACATTACATCCAGAAAAATGTGAATAATAAGTGATCAAAAAGTTGCATATACTTAGATGAGATGATAGAAAGTACAAGAAATGACGCGAAAGACCAAAAAATAAAAGCGTTATAAAGGTCATAATAGAGCAATTTTAAACACCTTTTTTAAATTTCACATAGCAAAATTTGTTTTTTAGTGTCACAGCAGTTTTTATGGGAAAATTAAATGTTTCATTGCAAGTTACAAGTTTGCAGGTGTCGGAAAAATAAGAGCTCCTATGGCTCTGTTGCTTGTAGTTCTCTTCACTCTGATGATCTTGCCATAGGTTGTATAGTAATAGAGCAAAGTAAAATATGGCTATGGAACGGGGTCAGTGTGCATATATACGTATCTGTTCCATCCACAACTCCTGGTCCTGGACATTGCTGCACACCTCCCATGAAAGAACAATCTTGTTAGGCTATTAGGAGGAACTAGTGAGATCGAAGGTATTGAGCGGGGAGAAGGCAGCGGATTTCAGACAACTTAAACACTGATCAGCGCTAAGTGAAAGTCAATATGCACAAGCGGGAAATCAATGCAGGGCAGAGAAAGAGACTGAGGGAGGGTGTGAGAGGGAGAGACTGGGAGTGTGTGTAGGAGAGACTAAATGAGATGAAGTGACACAAAGTACAAAAGATAGATTATGTATATGATTAGCAGTGTGGAAACCTCAAAGAATTCCTTGGGACTAGATACAGTGGTTTTACAGTGCCCATCTATGCCAGGAGTTTATATAAGGTAAACTAGCTGCCGATGCTTGTTACATGATTTTCTGCATGGCTAACCCGTATGCACTGAGGAGATATGCTATAATTAATAAAAATTCCCATTAATTTAAAAAATACCCAGGAGAATCTAGAGAAACAATCTGAGAATGAATCACTTGACACTGAAGGCGGAAACATGGAAAAGCTTTATTTACCACTTTAAGCACCAGTCAGTAATAGTTTTCAGTAACACATCCTTCTATACTTGACAAAGTAAAATAAAAAATCATCAATGTGTATGTATTGCCTCCTTGAGTTATCAACTCTCAGGTTCATTATATCTTTGTTTATTTTATGTGAGTTAGCGTGCTTTATACTGGCCACTTATCATGGAATGCCCACTGCTGAGGTTGTATGAGAATTATTGGGAAAAGGTTAAAGAGGTAGTTTAGCAAAAATATATACAGTATTTTCCTGCGTATAAGACTACTTTTTTAACCCAGGAAAATCTTCTCAAAAGTCAGGGGTCGTCTTATACGCCAGGTGTTGTCGTATAGGGCAGGTGCTTAAAAACTTTGGACTGGAGAATCTGCGTTCCGCCGCATATGGTGGTGGGGCTCAAAAATGGCCACATCCCTGCCGTATGCGGCGACTGTATGAATGGCAGAGCAAGCTTTAGACGTCCGGGATATGATAAGGTACAGTAGAGTGGCGCTGTGCCTAGAAAAACACACTGCCATCCGTCTGTCCTGTCCTTGTATCCTACCGGAATTACTGTACCTCCTTCTCTGCCTCTCAGATCTCGCTGCTGTCTAATGTTTTTTATTAAGTTTTATTTGGTGTGCGATGGAAGAGGGGTAGTCTTATTTAGTATGTCCCAAACTCTATATTTTAACTGGAAAAGTTGGGGGGTCATCTTATACGCCGGAAAATACGGTGTGTCATACTGGACAGAATACATCACTTCCTGCAGGACATACAGCAGTGAGGATGGGCACAGTGATGCTTAGTTAAATCTCCCACAGAGATTACACACGCCACCAGGGACAATCCACAATCCCTGGAGACATCTGTGATCTGAGAGGTAGACATAGGAGTGAAAAGCGAATTTACTGCTCCTGAGGATCACGGCCACCAAGTGAAGTCACAGCTCAGATACCATGTGGAGAGCAGTAAGCTGTCAACTATAGGGAGAGAGAAAGGGGCCAAAATGCAAAACTAAGCAATTTTACTAATGCAAAGCATTATCCATCATCTAATAAAAGTTTAGGAGATTAAAATACCGCTTTAACTGTACATAAAAAAGAAGGCAATGATGCTCCCAGCTTAACGGAGAAGAATCTTGACACTGCTAATGGCAAGTAACATACAGATGGAAGCATTTTGCATAGAAGGGGGCAATCTTCTAAATACCTGACCGGTGAGTAGATCTCTGCAGAGTGGGATTCACTGACCAAGGAGTTTATTCTATTTTCCATATTTGGAATTTGCCCTAGTATGGGGCAATTAGGATGGGACACTGGTCTTCTTACATCCTTATCAACTATTCATCAGTGTTTGTAAATTATTTAAAATAACACAATCAGTTTTACTGTAGACTGTAGCCTTTTACACAGGCTGATTATTGTTAATGAGCATTCCTAGGAGTACTGATTCTTCCGATAATCATCCGTGTAAAAGGGCCAACTGTTAAATATCCGTGCTACTGTACTGACATAGCTGTGTTAGTACAGTAGCATGACGATTGACCTGTTGTAGATCACAGCTTTATAATAAAGATAATGGGAGTTCCGAGGTCCAGTCTGTTGTATACAGTCTGTGTACAGACCATATGTTATGGACATGTGAATAGTGCCCTACTACTGTTATTGAGATCTTGAGAGATGCCTCCATGGTACACAGATGTTTCTTAATATCTTCATTTCAGGGGGGCTTGACTAAACCTGGTTGTTTGCCAACCTTAGGTTTGGGAAGTCTAGGTACTTCAAGTTTATTTAAAAGTCTGCTATGTCATGACATAATGCTGGAGAAAGTGCACTGGACTAAATAGGCCGGCATTCTGTTGGGAGTTGAATTACAATACTAGATGGCATATGGGGGAGGTGGTTATTGGTACTGGAAATCGCATCACAACAAGGTAAGGGTATGCATCACAAATGCAGCCCTGGTCTAAGCAGTGAACTGAATATGATGACAAGATAAAGGAGGGGGGGGGGGGTGTTACAATTAGGAATGGGTTATAACACCGAATCACCCCTGCTCTTAACTCCTGATGCTAAATATAAGCTAGATGGGACAGTTGCCCAAAATTGTATTGGAGATTAGAGATGAGAGGGAAGCCGTGATTTTTTACCTTTTAGGCACAGTGTGGAGCCCCTTGAGAGAGACTGCATAAAAACAGTGACCATTTACTAACCATACAGTCAAGCACATCATTGTCTTTTGAGATTCGTCTTTAGTAGATTTGTAATAGTTGAATTCACTACCCCGTTATATCCTGTACACGTCACACAATGATGAATATGGCAAAGCAATTCTCTCATCACATAAATGCAGCTTATGATGCCAAGTACAAATTATTAGTTATCTGTCAGTGTTTGTCATTTAGCTTTTCTAAATACAATAAAAACTAAGAAATTGCTGAATAGTACCTCTAACAATTTAACAGTGCGCTATTTACAACAAATTTTTGTTGGAAATTTTGGTAAATTGCCTGTAGAAATGCCACTTACTCTAAATTACACACAACATTATTGAGTACAATGCAATGAAGTGTCCAGTAGACTGTTTCTTAATAAGTGTGTACGAAGGTCAGATTACATGGGCTTCCAGCAGCTGCCTGTAGTGATCAGCGCGGTTCAGTTGGAGAAATGTGGACACTTTGCCCTGGACTGGTGTCTCTCTGAACACACCTACAATCAAAAAAAAAATTAGCCTCCAAATGAACAGTAATAAAATCAGGGCCTGCACATAAATAAGTAGCTGATACATTGACACAAGCTTTCTCCAGTTTAAAGTGTCGCTGTCGTTATAACTTTTAAAATCTAAATCAACAGTAGAGAAAAGCAAGTTTGCAATATACATTCATTTTTTGTTGTTGTTATCATGCTGTAAAACAAAGCTGAACTTACCAGAAATCCAGGTCCAGTCTCCGGAAGGAAATTTTCTGACTTGTGCTGGTTGAAAAAAACAAGAGTAAACCCAGGAATTCCGGCCAGTACAGAGAGTCACGGCTCAATGTGTCCATCAATCACATGACTGCCTTCTCTCTGTGAGCGCTCAGATGGCCTGGGATACACAGGACTTCCTGTTTTCTGGCTGTTTCCTGTTCTTTGAGAAAAAAAGTCAGAAAACAGGAAGTGCCGTGTTCTCCATGATAACCAAAAAAAAAATGTAAATTGCAAACTTGTTTTATATCACATCTACTGTTGATTTAAGTTTTGAAAGTTATAACCACAGTGACACTTTAAGGGAAAACTGTTTCTAAACAGTTTACCTTTGTAATTTCCACTAGTGATAAGGGATGAGCGAATTTACAGCAGTAGTGAAGTGCTTCGCTAGGCTCAGCCATCGAATTGCCAGCCGGCTGTCTTTGAGCTCTGTGCTGCTCCTCTCTGGGTGCCTTTAAAAGCTGGATCCAGTCCTGTGAAACTGGAGAAGTTTTCCAGGACTGGATCCAGCTTTTCAATTTTAAAGGGGTACTCCAGCGTGAGGGCTATTTTTAGCTCTGGCCGGGGTCCCGCCTCTTTCACTGAGTGGCTGAGCGGACCTGAGACGTCACGTCTTGGGCCTGCGTCAGACACCCGGAAGCGGCCGGGCATCAGAGCGATGCGGGAGCCGCCGCTGGAACCGGGGAGGTGAGTGGACGTCTTTTCTTTCAGCCACCTCCTCCCCGGCCAGAGCTAAAAAATAGCCCCCACGCTGGAATACCCCTTTAATTCTATCACTGCCAGAGTGCACAGGCCTGAGAAGGAGAGAGGAGCTGTACAGCAAGTGAGGTATTAGTTCTATCATTGCTAGTTAGGGGTCACCCAGCTTTTTCACTATTTTGTTCTCAGTATGATGGAGATCACCTAGCTCTCTTCTGGCATCTTGTAGTCTGTATGATGGAAGTCACCCAGCTTTCCTAGCATCTTATATTCAGTATGATTGAGGTCACCCAGCTTTACCAGAAAGATAGATGATGATATTGAGATATGAGGTAGATAGATCCAGTAGGAAATAAATGTCTATCAGCTCATAACATATCTTGTATTACACACATGTACCACACAGCCAGCAAACACCTTGTAATGTCTTAACATTTATTACCTATACCGCCATTATGTGTAGGCAAAGATAGTCTGATTAAAGGGGTTCTCCAGGATTAAAAATACATAGTTGCTTTCTCCCAAAACCACCATACCTGCCATATTATATGTGGTATTACATTCTCATTCTCTTCAGTTGAATTGAGCTGCAATACCACACACAAACAGGGGTGCTGTGGTTTCTGGAACAAAGCAGCTATAGTTTTCTAATCTTGCATAAGTCTCTTACACTGCCCTCAATCCTAATGGAACAGAATATAACCTTTATTATTTGGAAAGCAGTGTCATCTGGTGAGGTTCAGTATGGGTAACATAATGGGTTTGGGGCTCACTCAGACTTGCCCCCCCCCCCCCCCAGGCTGAACCCCTAGCTAAGATCCAGGTCAGTTTACCCCTAATTTTCTTTGTGACATCATCCCTTTAATGTAATGCTGTATTTAATGTTTATTTATGAATCTTCTTATATCATCGTGTATATCTCTTACCTAGTTGTCTGCATATTTCTTCCACCTTCTTGAATGCATCCTCAACTTCTTCCTGTGTTTTTACGAGGACTTCCACTTCACCTACTGCAAAACCAAAATCTGCCTCATCAAGATCTACAACAACTTTAGTTTTTGAGTTTTCAACAAGAGGCAACTGGAACCTTCGTCTGCGTGTCACAAACGTGGCAAATTCATTCAGTCCAAGAGATTCAATGTTCAGTGGACAAGGGATACCCAGCTCCTCACTCACTCTGCGGAGAATATCACCTTCAGAAGTAAGCTCCATGTATTGTGTGGAAGCTCCATTAAGGCCTCTTGCTCCTCGTTGTGGTGGATGCTTTAGTTCCCAACTGTCTTCTCTCCTTCGCAGCCACATGTCATTCAGCGTCAGGTGCAGATCAGGACTATCATAGTAAGCGTCTCGAAAAGTGATCTCTTCCACCAGCTCCGCTCCTAGTGCACTTAGTTTTTGTTCCACGTCTGGTCCAGGGACAAATTTCCGTTCTACCTCAATAGGCCCAGATGAATGCAATAAAGGTGACATGTCTGAAAATATAAATGTAGATTGATTTCTAACTATAAAAAAAAAATCAGTGTGCAAGCATTGGATTAAAAAAAGAATACAAATGTATGTAAAGCCAAAAGAAAGCATTTATAGTAAGAAGGAACATGATCACAAGGTCTGTACAAAACATTCTGTACTGAGACAAATTTGTGATTTCAGCTGTGAAATTTGCTTTTTTGAACATGGTCCAAGTTTAAAGGGGTTATCCAGTGCTACAAACACATGGCCACTTTCTTCTAGAGACAGCACCGCTCTTGTCTTCAGTTTAAGTGCGGTTTGCAATTACGCTCCATTCACTTTAATGGAACTAAGTTGCAAAACCAAACCCAAACTGGAAACAAGAGCGGTGCTATCTCTTGAAGAAAGTGGCCATGTTTCTGTAGCGCTGGATAAGTAAGAAAGAAAATCCTTTTATGTTCTTTTCTATGGATGATTATTTACTATTTTGGTTGGGTTGACAGAACAGTGGGGTTTTTATTAGATGTATACAGTTTTTTTTCTATTTATTAAGCTGTGCGGTCAAACCTGGGAGTTATTGTTTTGTTTAGTAATGTTGTGTAACTGACATTTTATAGCGACATATCAACAAGTTTACATCAGTGGGGGTCTGGGTGCTGAGACCCCGCCAATCACTAGAACCAAGGGGCAGACACACTTAGCAGTGCACGCTCTGCCCATTCTTCTCTGCTATAAACTAGTAATAAGAGCACTGTTGCAGCCTATGGAACTTCCGGTATACGGAATTGCCAAAAGTTCAATAGGCTTCCATTTTAATTCTGTAGATTGCACATATTGACAGTTACAGCAGAGATGAAGGGGCAGAGCGTGTGCTGCTGAGTGCATCTGCCCCTTCAGTCTAGTGATCGTCCGGGGTCCCAGCACCCGAACCAACCCTGATGCAAACTTCTGCCATGTCAAGTTTTTTTAAAATAATGTTTACACTTTAAGGCTGGGTTCACACTACGTATATTTCAGTCAGTATTGTGGTCCTCATATTGCAACCAAAACCAGGAGTGGATTAAACACACAAAGGATTTGTTCACACAATGTTTAAATTGAGTAGATGGCCGCCATTTAATGGCAAATATTTGCTGTTATTATAAAACCACGGCTGTTATATTGAAATAATGGCAGTTATTTACTGTTATATGGCGGCCATCCACTCAATTTCAACATTGTGTGAACAGATCCTCTGTGTTTTTAATCCACTCCTGGTTTTGGTTGCAATATGAGGACCACAATACTGACTGAAATATACGTAGTGTGAACCCAGCCTCAAGATAGGTTCACACACAATGGATCTGCAGCGATTTCACGCTGCATAATCCGCTGCAGATCCTTTACTGTCATTTTCAGTGAGATTCCATACTCACAGTGGGATTCTCATCCCGCTACGAGTATGCAAAGGTCAGCCCCCTTAACGTCCCGTGGCCTGGTACATACATTACCAGGTCCGCGCTTTGGGGGCTCCCGACATCTCCTGACGCTCAGCCAATCAGTGCACTGCCCCCACCAGTCAAAACCTAAACCTGTTCCTCCTAATTGCATGATCGCAGTGAGATGGCGTTTGAATAGCTCTGTGGTCGATTATGTGCCCTGCTGCTCCATTTAGCGTTTATTGTGTTTAGTGTTTTCTGACAAAGACAGCTCAGTGTTTTAAGTCCCATAGACTTCAGAAGGTGTGGCATTACGCATGCTTGACCGCTGCACCTTTCAGTCTGTAAGGGTTTATTACCACGTTTCGTGAAACACAGAACCTACAGATGGGGGGAATCCCTGTAGTGGACATCTTCCCTACTAGGCATCATGTATCCGTATGATGCCTTGAGCGGGGAAAAGTGTTTAAATTTTCGCAACACTGTAATAATACAGCTGTGTGGCTGCTTCATTACATATTGCATATTGATATATGATGACGGGTGGGGAAAGAGTCCACTACAGGGCTTTACTGTCTGTAGGTTCAGTGTTTCACAGAACATGGTAATAAGTCTAAAGAGTCCATTGCCCATTTATTCTAAGCTCCATAGACATAGATGACAATAGACAGGACCTGTCCCCTTAAGATGAATGTGAAACATTACTGAGCATACTCTGTGACCTTTGAAGAGGTAATTCCACAGGGAGCTGCTATTGTCTCAGAGTGGTGCTATCTCAGCTGAAGCATTCTGCTCTCTGGCTCTTACTACCTGTGAATCCTCATCTTTTAAAGTGACTGTACCACCAGGCCCAGGCTGAAGCACTGGAGGCAGACTGACCCACCCTTAGTGGGAAGAAACCCCCGCCCCTCCATGACGTGACTCCATTAGAATCAATGGAACCCTATCATAGAGGGGCTAGGGTTTCCTCCCACTATGGGTGGGTCAGCCCGCCTCCAGTGCTTCAGCCTGGGCCTGGTGGTACAGTCACTTTAAGGCCCTTTACATAGGTCACTTATTGGCTAGGAACATTTAGTAACGCTCCTTTGGCTGAAAATAGGCTCGTGTAAAAGTGGGAAAAGCTGAGGAGCGGGAAAATGCTCAATGGCTGCTCGCATCTTTTGTGTGGGCGGTAAAATTCAAGGATAGTGGCTGTGCCATCTCCCTGTATAAACTAGATGTATGACCGATAGCACTACATTGAAATGGGCACCCGAATACCGACCGGCGCTTGCTTCCTTGCATGGCCCATGCAAAAAGACTCATCTGATCCCCGGACAACATATATAACAGCAGATCCCCCTTAACCCCCCCCCCAGGATCTAATTTAATTTACTGTTACCCTAAATTGTCTTATTACCTTGTCGTAGATCAATAACCAGTTGGTGAAAATAGCATTTGCACACCTATTTCCTTTACATAAATATAAATGTACAGTGTTTGCTCGCTTCTAGATTACCATGGTGGTAAAAAGCATACTAAGGAAGCATTTGTTTGGGAATGAGCATGGATGTAAAAAGTCTTTTCACCAGGAAGGGTCCTCCATCTTAGGCCAATTTCATATGAGTGTAATAGGGGCGCGTTTCTAATGACCTGAACTAACAGCATTATTGGGATTTATGATGCTGTTAGTTCAGGTCATTAGATCTGTGGTCGGGACTTGCGGCCGTTACATAGGCACAGAAATACCCTTGAATTAAGCTTGTGTGAAATTGGCCATAGGGGGTAAGTTGATGGAGTTTTATGCTCAATGCTGAGCAGACATTTCCTCGGCGTGTTCCTGCAGTGTATATTGGTCGCCTGCCTTAGAGTAAGCAAAGACTGTAGACAAATTGCTCTCTCTGGGGAGATACGTCTAGCTTTCCATTGGAGAACCCCCACCCCCTGTTACTTTCCAGCCTAGATAGGATATAATCCACTAAATAGTAATGCAATTTAGTTATATCCAGGAGCTTATGGCAGGTCTTGTCCATTTTACGATGGAAGCATATACACTTATTGGTGTTATATTTGGATTAAGTATATCCCAGTTATACCCCTGTATCTATTGTCTGATGATAAGTGTATGCCCATGTTAGTGAAGGGGATTGTCATAAACAATGAATGAACAAGTAAGCGAGGACGCATGTAATAAAAAAGGTGGTATTTCCTATCTGTAAATCACTAATCATAGGATCACATTTTGGATCATGTGAAAATCAAACAATATGTGCAATTTTTTCAACCAACATAGTGTTTTTCATCTTGCCTATAGAATACAACCTTCTTACTAGACCCTGACTATGAAAGGATGGGAATGCATTGCGCATGTCCGTGCTACCCCCAGCCATGTAGATTCAGTAGATGTTTTTTCCCCTCTGTTTTTGCTTTTGTAAATTCACAAATCAAACCTGAATTCATAATGCAGGAAATCTGCAGCCAAAGCACATTGGCCTCGAAGAATACAGCAGTGTGTTCACTTGCTGGGGGAGGGATATGGGGCCGCCCTGCTCCAGTTGGCTGAGGCAGTCAGAGACTTCCCTGCTGTGCAGTGACTGATGGGATTTGTAGTTGTTTCCCAGAATAGCATGAATAGACCGTCAAGGAGGAAAACTACAGGTTCCAGAAGTCTGTGTTTCCCTTTTAAAGGAAACTGCTGGAAATTAGTGTGATACTGACGCTGATCAGTTTAAAGGGACATACACACACTTTATATAGGAAAACTAAATGAAGACAAAGGCAATGCCAGTGTTGTTTTATAATTATAGAGTGAAGATGCCTAGCAAGCTGTTTCTATCAAAGTTTTTGCTTTAAAAATTGACAAATAACAATGAAATATGCACAATGCATGCATGTTTAAAATGGCCGTCTGGGGTTAGAAAGGATTTCTCCCCAAATACATTTTATATTCGATAAAATTATATATGCAGTGTTTTATAAGTAATATCTACACAATACAATCATTCTATTATACAAGCAATTTCTACAGATTTCATACAGGTTTATAATATATAAAAAAATGTTATTATTGGGGGTCAGACCCTGGAATTTCCCCAGTCCATGGCCCGAGTGCAGACGTGGGCACATGTCACATTATTTATTATTAATGGGAGTGTTACTTCAGTTTATAGATGCTTGTATTTATATGCTGATGCACATGGATACTCACAACGACATCTGGATAATAAGGATTCAGAACCGCAGGAATTAGCTCCAATCAACAACTTTATTAATCGCGACGCTCAAGTTTTACATTACACCGTACATAAGTCTATGCCTCCTCATAATGTTCCTAATCTAAGAATGCATTCAAAAATAAAACACAATACATGGTGCCTTGGATTACGAGCATAATTCATTCCGGGACTGTCACTCTTAAACCAAAGCAAATTTTCCCATAAGAAATCATTGAAATGCAGACAATTGGTTCCACATTATTCTGAATAACATGTAAAACAAATGAAACAAACATTTAGAAACAGCTGAATATGTATTATATATTATAAGTTACTGTACAGTATAGCAATCGCCATGTGGTGTATAATGTATAGTAAGTGCAACAACCTGATAACACAGCAGCATTTTGTAGATACAGGATGGACATGCTGATCCCCATAATGCAGTAGCATAGTACAACAGGCTAGACTATAGAAGCAGGGCTGCTGTCAAAGGTCTGGGTGGTCACATGACAGCAGTGGGGAAGAGGGTGTGTGTTAAGCATGGACAAATAAGGAAGTGAGAATCACAGTGCTGTGCAAGAGGACACTGACAAACTTTTCTATACAGCAGTGTGTATAGCTGAGTGTGAGTGCAGGCACATTAAAGCAGCAGCAGTGCGTATAGCTGAGTGTAAATGCAGGCCGGTTATAACAGCAGTGTTTATAGCTGATTATGAGTGCAGGCACATTATAGCAGCAGCAGTGTTTATAGCTGAGTATGACTGCAGGCACATTATAGCAGCAGCAGTGTTTATAGCTGAGTATGAGTGCAGGCACATTATAGCAGCAGCAGTGTGTATAACTGAGTGTAAATGCAGGGTGATTATAGCAGCAGTGTTTATAGCTGAGTGTAAGTGCAGGCACATTATAGCAGTAATGGATAGGATGGGAAATAAGGGCTGGCAGAGACTGCAGGGAGCATGAAGGAATAAAGAGGAGAGATGTGGGCACATAAATGCAGCGCTCTCTGTCCGGGGAGAAAGGGGTTACAGCTATGAAGAGATTACCTCTACAGTCCTGGTGTGAGCCCCAGCCTGAAGTGGATCTGCTATGATTTGGAAGGTGTGGGAGACTTCTTGGGTCAGAGTACAATGCAGACCATGCCCTTCCCCCACTCCCCCTCCCACCCAGTACAGGGAGCTCTTAAACCAAAGTGATGCTCTCAAACCAAGTCACAATTTTGAAAAAATGTGAGCTCTTCTTGCAAAACACTCCCAATCCAAGTGACTCTTAAACCGAGGTACCACTGTAATCCCCCATCATACAGCACACTAAACTAACAGCGATATACATAAATACATAAACACATGCACAATAATTATAAGGATATCTACCGGCCTGCGGTTTTTCTGTCTACACAGGTGTGTGTTTCCTTCCATTCATGGTTCCCTGATGCAATAGACATCCTCTCTCTAGACCCTCTCTATATACACCTTTCAGCCATTTACTATAGTGTGGCTGGTCCTGATTGGTCCGATCCTATAATGACCTGGGATACACAAACACTCCCAAAGCTATGTATACTGTTGTTCCATACATTTATATTAACTATCAACTATAACAAGAATCACATACACATATTACAACCTAATCCCATTATTATTATTTACATTAATTTATCCTTATAACATACATGTAACATATATCTACATACACAATCTTTGAGTATCCCTGATAATTTTATCAATTTTAGCTCTTCCATATCAACACCCCATACCAGTATTTCCTGCACTATTTCTCCTGGGGCATATACAGGAATGTCACAGGAATTTACTGGTGAGGTGCAAGAGCCAAACCAGTATTTTCCAGGTTAGGGTGAAAAGGTGACTATTTTTATCAGCACCTTGATATAAAGGTATATAAGCAGTTATAATAAGCAGTTATTCAAACTGTAAGGCCCCATTCACACTATAGAATCATGTCAGTTCTTTAAGGGCGGAGGCACAATTAAAGGCAGGATTGGGTACGGAATTTCACACGGAATCTCGGCGCCAAGTCCGTAGTGTGAACGGGGCCTAACAGTCACCCCCCTGTGGCCATGGTAAATTCTATAAATGGCCACATCTATCTTAGTAACTGCTTATGCCTTTCTTCACACAACCATTGTAGTCTTCTCCTCTGTCGTTTTAGCATTTTTCTTAGATACAATATCAAACCCAAAATAATAACCACCAATGGTCCTATTACACGGAGCGATTTTTAAGGATTAACAACTAACGATAAACGATTGAAAACGAGATTGTTTATCGTTAACCTGAAATCGTTCACCATATTACTCAGAAAGATGGTCGTTAGTTACGGTCGTTACTACGATCGTTGTTGCGATCGTTACTATGATCGTTCATTCCTTCTGATCCCAGCAAAACAATGGGCAATGTGAAATTACACTGAACGATTAGTGAACATATGCGGAACTTGAGCGAATGAATGTGGAATTACAGCGAACGATTAATGATAATTTTAGGTTCAGATCTAAAGGCCCTATTCCACGGAACGATTATCAGCCGTATTCGGCCAATATCAGCCAATACGGCCGATAATCGTCCCATGGAATAGTTTCTAAGTTTCTAATTGTGGAGACAGCCAGAGTCTCTAGGGAAATTACACTGGACATTCACTCCAGTTTGAAGACCATATCATCGGACCAAATCCCCATCCCTCACAATATCTGGTATCTAAAGGCCCTATTCCACGGAACCATTATCGTTCATATTCGGCCGATATCGGCCGCTACGGACGATAATCGTCCGGTGGAATAGAGTGAAACGATCAGCCGACATCGTTCATGTCGGCTGATCGTTGCGGTCGCTTGTTTTTCAACATGTTGAAAAACAAGCGACTGATATAGCAGCGATCTGCTGCCGTCGCTCCGTTGAATAGAAGCATCGGCAGCAGACGCTGCTATATCCTATGGGCTGCCCGGACGATCAGCGATCCCCCGGGCAGCCACCCCGCAGCTCCCCGCCGCCCCCTCCCGCACTCACCCGCTCGCTGCAGCCGCGTTGAATAGTGGCGGCAGCGAGCGGGGAACGAGGAGCAAACGAGCGCTAATAGCGCTCGTTTGCTCCTCTAAACGACCTGTGGAATAGGGGCATTACAGTCTTCTATATCTCTAATCACATTAGTAATAATACATAGTACATAGGCAGTGCATATCTTCTTTGTACATTTTCTTTGTTTAGTTCTATTATTCTATTAATTTTATCCTAATTCTTAGAAAACGATTCTGCAATATCATGCATATTATACACAGTAAACTTCTCTTCTTAGCAACACCCTGCAGCGCAGGATTTAGAACATAGCGCCCTTGTTTTTGCTCAAAATTTCCAATATGCCTACGAAAGGTTTCCAAATCTGCCCTATTTCAAATTTACATCCTAAACCCAAGAAGCCCAGAAATATACCCAACCATCCCATCTAGACTTTTAAGTTTTCTAGATCTAAAATGATCACCCCAGGAGGGCTTTTCCTGTCCTGCAAATGGGTCTTGAATTCTGCTGTGGAAGCTGGCAATTCAGTCTACTAGCAAAGAGGCATAGAATAACCATACATTTGAATTAATACAAAACCCAAATTCTGCCATGTTCTACTTAGTCAGGTTCAGTACAACTGGAACATGGAGGAACTGTGCATTATTCAGCAGTACCCCGGGAATAGGCATGGCAGTGAGACTACTCAGAGGACCCAGTATGTGTCTTGGACACTTGGTTCTTTGTACAGTAGTCACCAGACTTGTTGTTTGGTCAAATGGCAGCATTATAGTAGGGGTTGTGAAATGGAGAGAAGAGTGCAGCTGCACCTCACACCTATGGCTAATACTAAAGCCGCTAAGCTACTTTAAAAACAAACACCAGGAATTTGGTATACAATTTGATCAAACCATACTGCCCTGTGTACCCCGTGCAGGTATCCTGGTTCACACGGGTCCCTAGACTAACTCTGTACCGTGTCAGTCAGTGACTGCCTCCCCCGCAAGGCGTGCACATGCTGAGAAGTGAGGCCATGGAATGGCCCTGCAACCCCACTGTCACAGGACCAAACCCAAAATGCCCCACACAGGCCCTGCCGGCACCGCCGGCGGAGAACGCTGCCCCCAAATGACACAAGTATGGAGACACCTGAGTGCATGTGCTTTTATCCATCCTCTTTGTCCCATTCTATCTGCAGTAGCAATGGTGAGAGCAATACCTTATCCAGACTTGTGCTGTTTGGGGGCAGCTTCCTCCGCCGGCGGTGCTGGCTGGGAGTTTTTTTGGGGGGCATTTTGGGTCTGGTCCTGTGGCATGGGGGTTGCAGGGCCATTCCATGGCCCCCCTTCCCTGCCCATGCACGCCTGCCACTGATCGACACAGTGTGGACTTAGTGTAGGGACCCATGTGTATCAAATACCTGCACGCGGTACATGGGGCAGTGTGGCTTGATCAATTCATACACAAAATTCTGATGCTTATTATGCAGCCGAGAGGCACTAGTGTCAGCCATAGGTGTGAGGTGCAGCGCTCTTTTTCTTCCCTGAACCGTATAGTAGGGGTTGTATTGTTTGTAGGCATACCTTTTAGGTTGATACTCCCAGGCACCATTTCCAGGAGTACCTTTTGGTACCCAGGTATATAAATAGAAATGGAAAAGAGGTGGGCCTCTGGCACCTGGCAGTCAGTTATGCCTCAGACAGATACATAATTGATTTTAGGTGGGGTCTCATTAGACACTTGGTCTTGTCACAAAAGGGTATAAAAGTGATTCACCAGCTGCCATATAAAAAGGCTCCTAGAGGCTTCTTTTTGGTGGTGTATCTTTTGGGAAGAGATCACTGACTGCTAGGCATGCCTCTCTGCAGTGACATAGTTACCATGGAGACAGGCCAGGCAGCTGCTATGGGGCCTTTGCGGAAGGGGGGCCCGGGCTCCCTCGGCAGAATATATATGCAGCAGCCTTAACACACACACACACACAGCCTGCTGCAGCCATAGTGCGCGCACACAATTAGCCTGCTGCAGCCATAGCATACACACACAGCCTGCTGCAGCCATAGCATACACACACAGCCTGATGCAGCCATAGCATACACACAAAGCCTGCTGCAGCCATAGCGCGCGCACACAGCCTGCTGCAGCCATAGCATACACACACAGCCTGCTGCAGCCATAGCACACACACAGCCTGCTGCAGCCATAGCGCACACACACACACACACACACACACACACACAGCCTGCTGCAGCCATAGCACACACACACAGCCTGCTGCAGCTATAGCACACATACACACAGCCTGCTGCAGCCATAGCGCGCACACACACAGCCTGCTGCAGCCATAGCATACACACACAGCCTGCTGCAGCCATAGCACACACACAGCCTGCTGCAGCCATAGCGCACACACACACACACAGCCTGCTGCAGCCATAGCACACACACAGCCTGCTGCAGCTATGGCACACATACACACAGCCTGCTGCAGCCATAGCGTGCACACACACACACAGCCTGCTGCAGCCATAGCACACTGAAGAAAAACACAATCTTCCCAGAGAGAAAACACCACATTGAGGACAGAGGTTACTGCTGCACTACTTATGGCTTCTCCTCCATATTCTATATATTACACAGGATAAAATTTATGCGATCTGAAGAGAAACCAGAGCATGTCACAGGATATCTTCATATTACACTGCTTACATATTACATACTACATATTACACTACAGTCATCCAGCATCCAGGAAGAGAACAGCACAGATCTCCCTTCCATACAATGGACTGTATATATGTGAGAAAGTGGTTTTCTTAGATTGATAGAACATAAAATATATTGATGAGGAACATTTATACAATTTATATGAAAACTCAATTATACAATTCAGATTTTTTTTTTAAACTGGAGTTGGAGTTGGTACTACCTTCAACTCTGACTCCGAATTCACATGCCTGCTTGAGAGGGGACCTGTCTTTGCCAAGACCATCTACAGGCACTTTAGCAGGAGGAAATGTGTCTCCATACAGCCATCCAGCATTCCTACATCTGCAGAGGTGTTATAAACCAGAAATCTGGATTGCTACAGACTGGATCCATTTGTGTTTAGCAAATCCATGTTGGTTTTGAATGGCTGATCTTAAACAACCATGTGTACTGTAAACAAAGTGAGAAAAAAACACATACACTATAATTATGCTGATATATAATGGTGGCTTGAAAGACACTCTACCTTGTGCATCTTTATCGTGTTGGGACAAAAATTGCAGAAGGAACTTAACAGGGAACAGTCCGCAGCAACAAATCCACAAATGAAAAAATGTTCCAGCAGAAAAAGTCCTTAAAAACACTTTATTGTAGAAAAAACTTCCATAAAACACAGCATGTGAACAGGTACGTGTAAGCTAGACGCGTTTTGGCTGTAACCAGCCTTTATCACGCCTGTTCTCATGCTGTGTTTTATGGAAGTTTTTTCTACAATAAAGTAAGTGTTTTTAAGGCCTTTTTTTGCTGGAACATTTTTTCATTTGTGGATGTGTACTGTAAACCTCAGCCACGCATCAACCACAAAAAAAAACGTTATGAGATTATTATTCTGAAGTCAACTTTAAAGGGGAACTATCATCAGATGCCGGTCCCATACTTAGCTGGTGTAATCTTCGGCCAGGGGCACTGTTAGGACCGCTCCCCCCGTCATCCAGCCTGCCCGCTCCATTAATAATCAGTGACTGAAGCATAGAAGATTGTTAGCATTGTGCTTACTTTCTTATCAAGAAAATTTTTTAATCCTTTAACATATTTAAGGGTTTCAGTCCTGGAAGAACTAAAGAACTATTACCTCTGTGTCGGACATTTAATTTTATTCAGCTTTTTTTTTTCTAGGTTCCACATAAACTGCAGTTTTCTTTCTACCCCTGAGAAGGACAGACCAATGTCTGTGAGCCATCTCTGCTAAGCATCTGAGCGGCATCACCATGCTGAAATTGATTATCAAGTTTCAAGTAAGGCTATGCTCACATTTTAAAAAAAAACAAAGAATAAAATTGTACAACGTATGGTACTTGTTACGTGACTGATAACCATTTTCATGGTTATCAGTCCATTTCTTAAACCAGTTCATTTCTTAAAGGGGTACTCCAGCAAAAAAATGTTTAAATGAGCTAGTGTCAGAACATTTTTGTAAGAAAAAGATTTGTAATTTACGTCTTAAAAAATCGCTGTGTTTACGGTATTTGCACCAATGTGGAAAAATCCTAACACCACTCCCCCCCCCGGCTCTTACCTGCTCGAGGAGTGGATCTGACAGTGCAACACTATAACGGAAAGATTTTCACAGTTTCTGTGTTTTCAATGCACTCCATGGTTTTGGCTGACAAAAGACTGATGGAAATACAAGTGAACATAGCCTTAAGCTTTACTGTCATTTCACGTAACCTTTTACATGTCTTCAGACAGGTCAAAAGTTACTGATCACATCGGGTCCCACTTTTGCTACTCTTTATGATCCTCTGCAGTGAGTGCATAGCAGCTTTCTTCACCCCCCGACTGTAAATCAAATCTGTCCTTTTTGCTTTATTAGAGTCTATGGAGCAAACAAGTTGAATCTCCCTGCCAGCTACATGTACAGTGCACTGATAGACACTTCTGTGGGGTGTGTCTTAGGAGTGAGACCTGGTGTGATCAGTAACCTTTGACAGGTCTGGGGATTCTTGAAATAATAGTAACGCTTTAAAGTGTACCTCCAATGTTTTTATGGAAAATGACTGTGCATGATACATGATACTATAAACGTCAATTACTCTGCTTTCCTTTAAATTACACACTGGCATATTAAACCACATATCATGAACCTGCACTTACCTCTAATAGATTTGTTCAAATTAGCAAGCAGCCGCAGTCTGCCCCTACTACTACCTACAGTGAGATGTTACAAGTATTTCACTGCCCCTGTAAAATGCTTTTAACATCTCACTGTAGGTAGTAGTAGGGGCAGACTGCGGCTGCTTGCTAATTTGAACAAATATGTTATGAGATCAGTGAAGGTTCATGATATATGGTTTAGTAGGCTGGTGTGTCTTGAGTTCATCACCAGTCCGTTATAGCGAGTTACTAGTATTGTGGAATAAAGTACAATCTGCTCATTTAACTACTGATACTACTACATATCTCATATCACACCAACCACAAAAGAAATAATAAATGGAAAATGCTTTATTCAAATAACAACATATCACAGATACACAACACAACATCACTTATAAACTACAAATAACACCACATGGGATTGTCCAAGGTGTTAGACAGATCCCAGGACCCTGCCACATAAGTGCAAATGTCTGCCCCCTACATAAAGCAATGACCACAGATATAGACTGTAGTTAGATCCAAGTAATATCATGAAGTGTCTAAGAGTATATTTTACTATTTTTACATCTTTAGGCTAGGTTCACACTATGTAAAAACAACGGCCGTATTTCATAACAATGGCTGTTGTGCAAACAACGGCCATTATTTCACAAATAAGGTCTGTTGTTTGCACAGAGGCCGTTGTTATGAAATACGGCTTTTGTTTAGTGTGAACCTAGACTATTTCTAATAAATTCCAAAACTGGATCTATCTTTAGGTTTTTGACATCTTACGCTTTCTGTGCCACGAAGTTCATGCAGAGCTGACCATGTCAAGTACGTGAGTGAACTGGCTGTACAGCATCAGCAGGTTCTTGATTGATTGATTGATTTACTTACATTATTTCTTGACCACCACAACACTGTAAACTGAACCTAACCCTCTCCAATTCATTACAGATGCTGCAGCCAAGTCATAAATCTACCATGGTCAGACATTCTCCGCTGCCATTTTTATACTATATTATAATAGAACAATATTATGGTACATCTCACTTTCAAAAATTATGTAAAACTAGTTCCCATTAAATAATACAAGCCAGGCATGAATACCCGACCCAATGTGGGTTCCATGCTTGCTCTTTTGGAAATCTGTACAAAGATGCCCTCCTCAAGACACCTCTATATGACTTCTAAGTTATGAGACGAGTCCAAAAAATCCAAGAAGCAAGTGACATTTCGGTATGGTGTCGTTCAGATGGTTTTGTCAGTAGACTTCAGTGGATATTTTTTGGGGGCCTGGGATCAATTGACCCAAAGCGTGAGCTCACCTCAAATTCTCTGCTGTGTGTGGCCCTTGTCCATGGTAGTACTATAATTATAGTCCTGTAATGTTTTACGGACCCTGGTCTTGCTTATATGTTGTCTATGTCCCTTTATTGTTAAATTCCTGTAATATTTAGAACAAAGCAACTGCTAATCAGAATATATTGTTGTTGTTATTACGCTATATTGAGATTATGGTTTTCGTATAGAAATATTTCCAGTTTTCCGCTGTATTCCACATTCTATGCTCCTATCTCTTGGTGCAAATATTCATCTTTTCTTTTTTTTTTTTTTTTAAAGGGTTTCTTTCGAAATTTAGAATTTTTTTGTGAATTTGCCGGTTGATACCTCTGCTGTCCTTTCCACTGCCCCTCTGCCACCACCCCTTCATGTCCAGAGGTAGGAAACCGTGTCTCTCCCAGGCTGCTTCTGTTTGCACCTGCTCAGTCTCCCAGCGCTGTGTTGTGTGTGTGCGTGTGTGTGTGTGTGTGTGTGTGTGTGTGTGTGTGTCTGTGCGTATTGATTATTCCATTGTGCTGGGGAGAGAGAGGAGCTGTCTGTGAATGGATCTGGGAGAGAGAGGGGGAGAGGTAGAGGTGTCTCGGAGACTGTAAATCAATAGGAAAAGCCCTGTCCACACAGAGAAAGTACCTCACACCACAAAGACATTGATTTATTTTTTCCTAGTCTTCATCTTCCTTCTGTAAAGGGGGGAGCAAGAAAGCCCGAGAGAGAGAGCGAGAAAGAGAGAGGGAGAGAGAGAGAGGGAGAGACCGCCTCCTCAGCATCCCTCAGACACAGCTTTATCCTCTCGCACCAGCTAAGCTGTAAGTAGCATTGATTTTACAATCTATTCCTGTTTTTTTTCCTCTCTCTCTTTTCGTCTCTCTCCCTCCATCTCTCTCCCTCTTCCTCTCATTTTGTGGCTTGTGGGTCAGAAGGCAATTGATTGAGGGGAGTAGATGGATGTATAGAAATTGACATATATATAATTCCACCCATTTACAGTTTACAGTTACATGCAGCAGCATCTCTATCTGCAGTTGCAAATACATATGTATAAAATGAAGACTATATATATATATATATATACATATATATATATATGTATGTATGTGTGTGTGTGTGTCTGTATATAGGCAGATACACACCTCTATGTACATACACATTTGCATGTATGTGTCTATGTCCATATATCCATAATGCCTGTGTATTATATCTGTATGTGCGGTAACTTACACTTTATGTACACTCTTATGGTAGCATTATATGTATATACTGTATTTACCATATAGTTTATAAAGGATATATTTATATGATTATTGAACATTATATGATATTTATGTACTCAGTATCTATTTCAATGTTTCCCTGTTTATATCAGTACAGATCTATATGTCATATCATCATTTATATCTCATCCGTATATATGTATTACATCTAAAGGAAAATTATATATATATATATATATATATATATATATATATATATATATATATATCCACGCATATACATATGAATAGTTTGGGTGGGTGGTCGGGGGTATATTATGTTCATATACACATATTATATGATAAGTATATACAATGAAACACATATAGGCATGCCAAGGTTTCTCATAGCATCTCCAGTTTTATTGAATTTGTCAGATATTTGTAGGTAAACCCAGGACAGAGCCAGGGGGAGCAAAGAGGGAGAGACACTCGGAATGAGAGCAGCAGCGGCCTGACAGTCCTTCACACCTGTCCTGTGACATCACAGCCGTTATATGTCTGTCACTGACTGATGGCCTGATCGTCTTACCTGAATAAGCACCGTTACTGGGAGGTGGATGCAAATGCATGTAAATTAGATCCAGATTTGTAGTACATGATGGATAAGAGCAGCGTAAAGAAACCTAGGCTCTCCAGTATAGGGTTATTACACAGACAATGCACATATACTAGCTGATCCAACCATCATTGCTGTAAGGAGAGTGGGTTGTACCAGAAGAGGGCCAGCAATACAGAATAAAAGGATAATGTGCATACAGAAACAGTGGTATTCTCGATATACACATGAATCATGAATACTGTGGGAGGGATCAGATAGAGATGTCGGCAGTGGTATGCTGAATGAGGTCCAAATAGTCAAACCAGGGTTTAGATATACAGAGGGATAATGATGGGATCTCAGGTATAAACAGCTATATAAATGACAAGGGGCGCATATATATATATATATATATATATATATATATATATATATGCACTTGCATACAGATAGATGGCTTATGTGAGAGATTTACATATACACAAAGGCCAGAAGGTTCAGCTATACACAGTGACATGGGGGGGGGGGGGGGTGCATATATATGCAGAGATGCCTGCATAATAAGGGAGGCTTATTTGTAGACACCGGCAAGCTGAGGGTGGTTATGGTAAACATGCCCTGACCCTGTATATATTTAGCTATACACAGACATATGCTGAGCACAGGGGGTCATATCCTAGAACAATTCTAATATGCACAGAGTCAAAAAGACACAGAAGGAGATTGAGATATAATAGAGATACTGAGGATGGCTCAGGTATACATGCAGGCAGGCGCAGTGATGGAGGCCCAAGCTACATTTACATCTAAACCGAGAAAGGCAGACTGGATGTTCCGCTATAAACACATCATTCCGTATAGATCCAGCAAGACACGGCAAGAGGGATAGGGCTGCATATGGTTTATGTATTATAATAGGGCCTAGTAGAATAAACCGAGAAGCGCTGTGGAATCAAATAAATAAATATTATGATTATTATTAGATATTACAATATATATTACGACCAGATTTCCTTATAATAAAGCTGAGAGATGGGTAATATATGTTTGGAAAGAATATTGTGGGAGGGTCACATATACATAGAGACAGAGATGGGACCACGCAGAGGTTTAGTGATACAAAGAAAATATTATGGTATAAAATAATATAATACGTCTAAAATTTCATTTTAAGAAAGGCTGAAATATTCATGGAGGCCTATAACCCAAAGTGTGGTCAGTATTGGTGTTTCCATGTGTATACAGATATGCACACAAGCACTAATGTACTGTGATAGGATTCTAAATGTCCAGATAGGTGGAATGGCCTAGGCCCAGGCCCAAAAGCTCAGTTAGTACTTAGCATCTTGTGCACCCATGGGACATATATTATTGATATTGAGAACCTGTCCATGGATATCTTGGTTGTCAGGACATTTAGAAGGTTTTTTTATTTGAAAGGGAAGGACCATGAAGCTGACCATAGATAGTCCATAAATAATGGTGAAAATGGTTGTTAGCTGTTTTTACCGATTCACATTCTTTTATGCAAATAACATATGACAACAATAACTGACCAGCTGTCAGAGTAGTCATTTGTCAAGCTAGATTTCTTTGGCCTAGTTAAAAAAGCTAAACTTGCCCGATCAGCCTTTATAAAAAGAATTGTTCCTATTTCCACATGCTACCAATATAACTTTATTATAATCTATAATATAATAATAACTGAGCATGGTTATAGCTTGTCGTGGTTTTGTGTACAGAATTTATTTTTGTACAGTAATGTGTACAGCAATTATTAAAACTTGTATTTAACCATGTGTTTCATAAGATTCATAGAAGTAATTCTACACCTGCATTAACTAATAATGACCCCCATTAGTGGCCACCAGGAAGTCGCAACTCCTAACAGGACAAATGAGCAGGGATTATGGGTTATCGGAAATACTGTTATCTCTGCTATCTGGATGAGTTGCGGCACCTGCGTAGCCCTAAGTACTAAGTAAATTCAATTCGCCCAAATAATAGTATGTTAAGCAAAGAATGAACCCTGATCCTAACACTAAGGGCCCTATTACACGTGACGATTATCATGTAAAAAAATCGTTATTTCATTTGAATTTAAACGATAGTCGTTTCGTGTGTATGCGGGCAACGATGGTTTGTGTGTTGTTGATCGCATCTTTTAAGCTAACCATAAAATCATTGTTAATCCTTCGCTAAATATTCGTTTAATGTACACATTGTTCATTCTTTTGCGGAAATGATCATTGTAACAATCAAAACTATTGTTCCATGTATTATGGTGAAGAATTTCAAGTCGTTCCCAAAAGCGCTCATTTGTGATCGTTTATTGTTAATCAGTAATTGTTAAAAATCGATTCGTCTAGTAGGACCCTTACTATAAGGCTGTGTTTCCACTTCAGGAACATAGCGGAGGAAGGCCATTATGTTACAATCACGCCCGCAAATAATAATCATGATTCGCTGCTGTAATCGCAATGAGACGGCTGCCTTTACCCGCATAGTTCCTGAAGTGGGAACATAGCCTAATAATACACAAGATCTCCTACTTGTTTAACTGGGTTAGGGGAAACAAGATGAGAAGAGCTTATGGTGCGTTTACACGAAACGATAATTGGCCCGATCGTACGGTATATACGGTACGATATATCATATGGAAAATTCGTTTTGCGATCCTTAAGCCTATCTCACACATTGGTTAAATCAGCGAACGACTGTTCACACGGAACGATCTGCGAATTTTTTACGAGCGACAGATGATAACAAGTTGAAAGATTAAAATGAACGATTTCTCGTTCGTCGTTTGATCGTTCGCTGCGTTGACACGTACGATTATCGTTCGAGTTCGATTGTTATCGCGCAAATTCGCACGATAATCGTTACGTGTAAACGCACCATTAGATACACTGTAAAATGAAAATAGAAAGTTAAAAAATAGGTAGAAAACATGATTTTTTTTTAAAGGGTTATCTGGGGAGCAGTGAAGGTCCAACCTGTTCTGCTCTCTGGCACTCTACCTCCCCCGAGCTGTCCCGTAGGCAGCTATTGGACATCGCATGCAGCCTTGGTTTCACCCACACACAATGCCCCTGATACGCATCTGCCCCTTTTCTGACACCTTCTGAGACGGCCAGGGGGAAGAAGTGGAGGGAACCAGGGAGCCGAAAACAAGTAGGACTTTAATCTCATAATGTGTTCTATTAGTCTATGGGAAAGAGGCCATCAGTGCACACATTATATAAAACATACAGCTGTACTTCCATTGTTATCTCACATATACTGAGTTCTAAAAACCTTGATTATAATTTACATACACATATGTTACTGATACTATGAATCATTTTTCGAGTTGTCTCACAGCCGTCAATGTAATATTTATGACATTTATATCAAAGGTTACACATATTTAGTGTCAATTGGTATTCCACATATGAGGCCGGCCTTGGTTAATACAAGCTTTAAAAATATTCCTTGGTTAATAGACACTTTAAAAAGTTTCCTCATGACAGATTTACCATCAGTGACTGATTTAGACCTTCACCAATCACTACAGCAAAGTTTGATCAGCCAATGAATGAGCAAACCCTTGTTTACTTGCTGATCGTGCCATTTTGCCGGTTTTAAAAAATTTGGGGAGATTTATCAAACATGATGTAAAGTGAAACTGGCTCAGTTGCCCCTAGCAACCAATCAGATTTCACTTTTCATTCCTCACAGACTCTTTGGAAAATGAAAGGTGGAATCTGATTGGTTGCTAGGGGCAACTGAGCCAGTTTCACTTTACCCCATGTTTGATAAATGTCCCCCATTGTTTTTTAGCAGCCCATCTTCCCATGTAATAGGGGAAGTGCGGCCAATGATTTATGGTAGCAAAGGGATCCAGCAATCATTAGTGCCACTCTCTTGGCTCAATAGTCAATCTTTGTCAGACTATGTTCACACACAGCATTTATCTGAAATTTTGATGGAATTGCTGCTTTGCTGCGATTTGCTGCAAAATATCGCTAATTAAAAGCAATGTGTGAACACAGCCTAATAGGATCGATAAACGAGCACCAATCTATGATATTTCTAGTGTGTATCAGGTGATCTAATAAGGCTGCCCTTCTCTTTAAAGAATCTGCTGCTGACATATAAATGCCAGTACCACAGAACACCTTCAGAGGTCTTGTGGATCCCATGCCTCAAAGGGTCAGAGCTGTTTTGGAAACAGAAGGGGACCTGCAGAATATAATGTTTGACTAGTGTTACGAGATGCTTGTAGTCACTTATTATATTACAATAGACACAGAGATATAATGGCGGGTAGGCTGAAAGCACAAGTGTTAGGGTCCTCTTACATTGGCCA
Source organism: Dendropsophus ebraccatus (assembly GCF_027789765.1). Lineage (NCBI taxonomy): Eukaryota > Metazoa > Chordata > Amphibia > Anura > Hylidae > Dendropsophus > Dendropsophus ebraccatus. The sequence goes on along the minus strand of NC_091456.1, from coordinate 45,656,481 downwards.
ATTCATCAAGCAGGAACCCTCACTGCAGATAATCCGCCTGTATAAGGGCCAGCGCTCAGTAATCTCTAGTTCGTCTTTTGTACAAGCATTAAAATCAATGGCAGCCACCTGCACGTTGTTCCATGTAAACAGCAATCAGGTGACTATAATGAAGTTAACAGGCCGCCTGATTGAACGAGCCTTGTAACGGTTCTGCAAACGTTCTCCAATCTCATTTGTGCCACAATGTATAAGGGTCCTGTTTAGTTATACTATCTGCAAGAAGTATTTATTGAGCATTTCATTAAATTCTGATGTTTTGGTGCCTACATACTTTTACAGGATCACCCCTATAATACTTTATGATGTGTCTTTCCCAAAAGATCTGAATAAATGTAGAGGGATATGCATCTCCTGTATTATAAAACGGACCATACCCCTAGAACTTTGATCAGTCAGAAAGCGTCCGATCAGTCATTCGTGGACGCATACGTACAAATGGCTCCGCCCAGCAACCTAACGCCAGACTAAACTGGCCAATCAGGGAGAGTTTTAAAATAAAAAATAAGAGCTAATGTAAGCTTGCACAAAGGGCAAATCAATGGTCGAATTTGGCTGATCACATCTGTTTCAGCTGACCATGGGCAAAAAAAAAAAAAATCAAGCTTGGTAGGTGGCAGTCTGCTGTTTGCCATTGGGAATGATTTGCTTAGCATTTTCAAATAGTGGTCAGCAGAAATTATCACAAGCCTTAATTTTGGACCACGGTTATCTCATATGTATGGGCAGCGTAAAATTGGAAAATTACCTTCTAATGGTTCCCAGTTGCATGAGATAGAGGTTGGCTGAAAGGGCCATTTTGGCCATTATGATTGTTTGCACAGTATTATCTGCCAGAAACGTTATTCACCAGGTTGGTGGGTCAACCAGCGTCAACTACACAACAGATGTATATGGCATGAATGGCTGATCATTTGCCACTGTGTGACTGGATGGTAGTTTGGCTGCATTCTGGCCGGCCTATGCATCTGTCATGTGAGAGCCAACCCTTGGTGATCTCCTGACCGGTCACTGGGTTCTGTTTAGACATCATGAGTTAATGTGTGCTATGCAGAGATTATGCTGAACTGTAGGAGTACATACAGAAGAAATAATATGCCCCTTGCCAATCAGTATATAATATGGTTGGGTTGAATTAAAGCGCTAGTGCATAAATTTACAGCCAAATAGTTAATCACAAAGAACCCATGCTTCCATGTTAACAGAACAGGCAATGTATTTCCATTAGTGATGTCAGGAGGGATTAGTGATACACCAGCAATACTCACAGTGTATTGACAGAAGATCTTTCTAACCGAAAAAGAAATAATCTCAAATCTTTTAGCTCCTAATGAAAGAATAGTTGGTTAAAGAGAATGTGTTTAAATCAAGTATTGTTTTAAATATTTTTAAAGAATTTTTGGTGTTTTTTCTTCATGTGTCAGTAAAAGGCTATGTTCACAAAACATATTTCTTGAATTAAAGAAGCAGTTCACAAAAAATTATTATTAGCCTCCCTGCTAGGCGCTGGCGTATACTCACTGATTGGTGTCCCGTGGCGCAGCTTCGCTTTGGTCCCGGGGCGCACGCTCACTTCCGCCACTGCTGTGACTCCTCTTCTGTGTTCTGTGATTTAACGCCGGAAGTCACACGCTTCCTTAGCGAATGCACTGAAGCGCGTGTGTTCCGGCATACAATCACAGGAGACAGAAGAGGAGTCGGTACAGTGGCTGACGTGAGCGTGCGCCGGATTTGAACCGTGCCACGGGACTGGAACAAAGCTGCACCGCGGGACATCGATCAGCTGTGGAGAATATATGTGGCGGCGCCTGGGGGGGGGCAATAATAATTTCTTGTAAACTGCTTCTTTAATCACGGCCATTGTTGCAATTTGCAACAACGACCGTGATTAATTCAAAAGATACTTTGCATTGAAAATCGAAGGAATCCCGGCTGGAGTGTATACACTTAGTATACACTCCGGCTGGAATTGCAAGCGGCCGCACGGAAAACTGACATGTACGTTTTTTGCGGCCGCTATTCATTGAATAGCGGATGCACAGAACTGTCAGTTCACACAATGGAAAGTTGTGTGCTATGGTGAAATGGGATGCGGGCACACACGGATGTGCCCGCATCCCAATTCAGCACAGATGATCCTCACTGAAACCGGCCGTTCTGTGACACGGCCGGGTCACACAACGGCCAGTGTTTTACAGCATGTAAACCCGGCCTTACAGTGGAACGTGACACCAGTAGATACAAAAGAAAATAGATGAAGCTCACAGCTCACCCCCTACCCAACCTCCCCCCCCCCCCACACACACACACTGTGCCGTTCCTATTCATGTTAATGGAACACGGCTTCTGTTCATTGTTGCTTATGTCCATGGGACATGCGGTAAAGCATACCTCTAAATAATGTTACAAATAGCTCAGGCAATGGCAGCCCCCATAATGATGTACAAAAAATGAAATAAAAAAATTACAATCAGAAAAAAAAAAAAACAATAAACATGTTTCAGTGTCTTGGTCTAATGAGTGGAAAAAAAGTCTAGGTAATACATTGCCACTGTCTTCCAGAGACAGCCCCACTCTTGTCTCCAGCTTGGGCGTTTTTTTGCTGCTCAGTTCTATTGAAGTGAATGGAGCTTAATTGCAAACTGCACCTGAACTGGAGACAAGAGTCGTGCTGTCTCTGAAAGAAAGTGGCCATGTTTTTGTAGCGCTGGATAACCCCTTTAACCCTTTGAATGCAAAAGTATTCTTGTTGCTATTTTCATGATGCATAAAAAAAACAATAAATTACACATCCATACTGCATCAGAACTGATACCGATACATTCATCTCTCATTGCTGTAATTCCTTGTCTGTTGCTTCAATCTGTGTTGTGTAAAAAAGGCCAATGTCTACATAGTGATTATCATTAAAATCTGAGAGATCATGTGGATGATTATGATAATTGAACAGAGTAAATGTGAAAAATGTTTGACAAAAATAATCGTTCATGCATATAAACAATATTTCTTGTTTGTGTGATATAATTGAATTACATGAACTGTATAAATGGTTGTCATGTGATCTCTTACCAGTCTACCATTAAAGAGGACCTGTGGCCTCTCCCAACTTGCCTGGTTTCGTAAATAGTTGCATTTCTCATGCAATAATAACTTAGTAAGACCATTTCTTTTAGTACTTTTAGTATAGTTGTTCCTGTGTTATTTTTATTCTAAAAATGTATACGTAAATATCCAACTGGGTGTTACCTGATGGCTGCATGTCCCTACATTGCTTGAGACTATCCAATCAAATCTGACAGTACCAGACAATGTAGGGACACGCCCCAACTGGTACCACCCAGTTGGATATTTACTCTTTGTAGGAATAACAGATGAACAGCACAACACAGAGATAAGATAGGCATAATGTAGGCATAGTACACAGGAATAGTAACAGTGTAAACATCCTTCTTACAAATGTAACAATTGGAGACACTGGCCATTGCTAATCATTAGAAAGAAATTATAGCAATATGTACAGTAAATGGGACTAAACGGTCAGATATAGCTTTCATATTTACAGATTTGCTAAAACTGCAATGCACAACAGTCTTGACACTTAAAGTATCTCATACAGTGTGTAAGGGCCCTACTACACTGAACCATCAGCCGATGACAGCGATCTTCGGCTGATCGTTGTTTTAGGTTTAGACCTAAAATCGTTGGGCACTGACCGCGCATTGTTACGTGTAATAGCGATGCGTGGCAGATGGCTGACCATTCCCCAAACACCTGACACCTTACCTGCTCCCGATCTTCTCTCCTGTGTCTGAGTGGCCTGGCAGCTGACAGGCCGCTCAGCCAATCACAGGCTGTGGAGCACAGGAAAGAAGACCGGGAGTGGGGAGAGGTAAGGTGTCAGGTGTTTGGGCAAGGGCTACATGGACATCTCTAACAATGTCCCTACAGCCCTTACTGCCTGATTATCGTGCAGTCTCATAGGTCCAGTAAACGAGCGCCGATCTAGCAGATCGGCCCTCGTTTACTAAAATGATTGGGCCGTGGTCGGCCCGTGTATTAGTATTAGAGTATACGAACAATTGTAATTGTGATCGTAACTAATGACTATTGTTCCGTGTATTATGGTGAATGATTTTAGGTAATGCCCAAAAGCTCTCGTTTGCAGTCTTTAATCAGTGGAAACGAAATCTTTAATCAGTGGAAACAAAAAATGGGTTTAGTCTAATAGGACCCTATATGATGCCATAACCCGTGTTCCTCCTTGGTCTTTTTATTCTGATTACCTGAACCTAGAGACTCCTCATCTAATCCTGTGCTACTTTTCATTGCAGCCCAAAATCTTGACATTATTGATATTGACATCTTGCTATTGTACTAGGCTGCATTAGCAGCTTAATAAACTGCCAGGAGCTCAGACACTGAGGGGGAAAATATGTTTAAATGTCAGAATATAAAATGGAGGAATACTTATTCTCCGTTATAGGCCCTAAAAACTTTTGATCAATTCCAAAAACTCTGCGTTTTTCTTATTTTTACTGTTTGAGGACCCTACTACACAATTCCCTATACAGTATGTAAGCGTCCCGGAACCCCTGTGAGTGTGAGATGGTGAATGGGTGGATTTACTGCAGTCACTCTTTTTTCAGGTCTCTGTGGGTTTTTTCCACTTCTTCGAATTGTCATGCATCATATGGAATTGGTAATCTAAAGTTATTGGGGCCTGTAATTGAACTTAAATGTTAGCATGAATTGTATGCTGACATTTATTATTAAAGGCCCCATATATCCAATGAAAAAACAGGTTATAGTTTTATTCTGCAGCAGCAGATAGTTTGCACATATATAACACTATTATCCATAAACCTTCATATATTTTATGGAAACATCATTGAAAAATGGTTGTGTTTAGAGCATCTTTATGTCACATCTTTAAGTCTAAGCCAGCCCAGTTGTGGTATGGTAACAGCTCTGTCAGTAGAGACTATATTATGGGGGTTCAGGTTTATTGTAAACCGTATCCATTACATTTTAGTAGACTTTGACCTTTAACTATTTATGTCATTATTTACATGTTTTTTTCGTGAAAGATCTTGGGCCCTATTCACATCACCTTCTATCGCTACATCCAAAGTAAACCCTGGATACCGACAATAAGGTATTCAGACATATACTGTTTGAAATTATATGTTTTGGAAGTGGCCCAAGTGTAGTCATTACTAGATGACATTCAGTCCATTAAAAATGAATTGGTACACCGCCCTGCTTTATGTTGTCATTGCTTTTTGTTGGTATCCTGTCATGTACATTGGAAGCACAGCTTGAATATGGTGCGAATGGGGCTTTGTCAACAATGGGGGAGATTTATTAAATATGGTGTAAAGTGAAACTGGCTCAGTTGCCCCTAGCAACCAATCAGATTCCACCTTTCATTTTCCAAAGAGTCTGAAAGGTGGAATCTGATTGGTTGCTGGGGCAACTGAGCCAGTTTCACTACTCCCAAGCATTAAGGTGGTCAAACACCTTAGACATGGGAAGACCGCTCACAGCAGATTTAGACGTTAGTCTGTGGTTTGTAGGGCCCCCCGCAATCAATGATGATGTCGGTTGTGATAGGGGTCAGTTATGAAGGAAAATGACATCTGTCCCTTTTGTTCGGAAATGGATAAGCCGCAGTAGGGGTGCTCTCGCTACAGCTTACCCCTCCCCATTGACAAATTAGTATAGTGCTCGGACACACTATAAGTTCCGGCGTATGGGGAGGACGGATGGGAGATTTAACTAGCGTCCGTCAGTTATTGAAGGCTTATGTGGGCCTTTAGAATCATAGAATTTTGATTGTCCCACTGTCACCTATGGAGACATCTTCTGATGTCTGAGAGCCACATGCACAGATACCTTCAGTTATTCTCCATTTTACAATAAAAAGGAAGAATTGCACAATTTTAATGTTGAGAAATCTTTTTTGATACCCAGCACTTCTGATCTTTGTGTGGTTTTTATGGATCACTATATAACAAATGATTGTTGGCCCAAGCAAAATATCACAGAAATGATGGTCACCAGTGACTACTACAGAATTGACTGTAGTCGTTTACAATCTTGCCAATTTGTATGCAGGAAACTAAATTATAATAGTGGAGCAGCGAAAGAAAACTTGGGGAAGATGGATCAAGTGAGAAATCAAGGAAAGAAAGAATAAAGTCAAATATAGCCATAGAAATATAACGCTACTTAGTGGGTTTATAAATAAATTGGAAATGAATTACAGCTGTATATAGACCTTACTGTGTAATCATACACATTGGAAGCTGGTTGACAGATTAAATAATTGCAAAATGAGCAATGGACACAACTTCATAACCGAATGTCGTTTTGAGACGAAAATATGTCCGTACTTTGATTCTTACAACCGTATTTTCACCTCAAAATGACTGTCATTCAAAAATATGGCTGAAAAAAAGATGTGTGAACATAGCCTTAAAGAGGTACTCCAGTCTGACACAGTGGTTTCTGCTGCCACCTCTATATGTGAAAGGAACTGGAGCAGGAGAGATTTTCTTTTGGGATTTGCTCCTTTACTGGACAGTTCCTGTCACGAACAGAGGTGGCAGCAGAGAGCACGGTGTCAGACTAAAAAGAATACACCACTTCCTGCATGACATACAGCAGCTGATAAGTACTGAAAGACTTAAGATTTTTAAATAGAAGTAAATTACATATCTGTATAACTTTCTGACACCAGATATTGATAATGCATTAGATTTCTTGCCTTTATTTTCTGCATGCCATACAATGAAACAATAAGAGAAAAAGATTTGGTTTTGGTTTTTTTTTTAGAGTATTTTCTGTTCTGAAGATAAGCTGCCGAAACTCTTCAAAACATATATAGGAAAGAAGAGAAAGGTGTTACAAAGGAAGCCTGGTCCCTTTTCCCTCTTAAACTAGAATATAAATATACAAAGATATCTACAAAGTTGAGAGCAGGAATATATAGTAAAGGAGGTGGAGTAAAAGAGTAGATATATAAAATACAAAAGGCTTAAAAGAAACCAGAGGTTAATTCATCAAAGGGGTCATTGGGGAACATCTACTTCCTATGTTATTCTGTAGGATTTATTCATCAAACACTGTAGGGACTTTGCTCTATAGAGTCATACGGGAAGAAGTCTTTGCTTCCACTAGAGAAATAAGACCCTTTGATGGTTAGACTGCAAAGAAAGGTTTCCAGAAGTGGATGGAAGGAGTTTTTAGAGTGGGAAGAACAATGTGATAATAGGTTACTGACATATCTGTGCATGAAAAGGCACGGGCCCCATTACTTTCAATGGCATGAATGTAGTCCGCTAGTGACTACATTTGGGTCATTTCCTGAGAATATATGAGTTTTGTCGCAAACCACTCTTGAGTTTGAGACTAAACAAGTATATGCTTGTAAAATGAAGAGCCTATCCCTGCCATGGAGGGCACACACATAGACAAGCCCTTGTTTGTACTGTAACCGATAGAGAAATAGACTCTATGGGGGAGATTTATCAAACAAGGTGTAAAGTGAAACTGGCTCAGTTGCCCCTAGCAACCAATCAGATTCCACCTTTCATTTTCCAAAGAGTCTGTGAGGAATGAAAATGGAATCTGATTGGTTGCTAGGGGCAACTAAGCCGGTTTGACTTTACACCATGCTTGATAAATCTCCCCCTCTATGATTTTAAATAAAATTAGAGGCATTTAAAGAAAAGCCTTATCAAAATCTTTGGATGCCCCATTTCGACCCTGTACTCCTGACCTGCTTAGTCTGTTATTCCTATAATTGTAGTATATATGGTGATAGCTATTGTGAATCGTACTTCCTCTTCTAGGAACAACATTCTATTACTCGGCCTTTCGAAATATTTCTGTCATTATCATCGAGCTCCCGCTATTATCCAGATCTTCCTATAGATGACTGGAGCCGTAATGGCGGGGACTGGAGCTGTAATCCCAGTTACAGCGCATGATTTACCATATTGGTTAACACAGTAGCACTCTGAGGTTTTGTTTTATTGCTCTTTTATAGTACCAACCAGATTTGATATACTCCATCTTCTGGATGCTAAGAAGACCACAAATTATGGTCAACTGTTAAAAGGTTCAGCCAGCCCATATATAACCAGGAATCACGCATCTTACCATACTTTGTAGTAAGCGAGCCCAGTCTAACCTTCCCACCATTATATTACATTATTTTAGACCATGCTAGCACAGTATGCGGCTCGCATTGTCTTATGGTTTAATAGTGTATCATATATTTGCTATGTATGTTTTTAATTTATTCCCTTTTATATATAGATTCATATGGCCAGCAGCATGAAGCATTCAGCTATCTGCTTCTCTGACATTTACCTGCTTTGAATTACCAGCACATATGTTTGTAATACAACTGTGCTCAAGGCATACAGTGCATTGTCTTAGAGCCCATATGTTGCAGGGCTGAGAAGTCTTACATACTGAGCAGGTACATCTATCAGCTCCTCGCACAGTAATGATATTTGTGCGTCATAAAGCTGTTTGCAGCTTCTTTATTCGTCTCTCATCTTTCCTCCGCTCTCTTTGTCTCTCCGCTGTCTTCTGCATTTCTCTCCGCCCCCAACCATCTTGGGCATATTTTGTCATTTTGCTTTTGTCTTCCCCTCTCTCCGGCTTTTGCTTCTGTTCTCCCTCTCTCCGGGTCCATGTTTATTTCTCTATAGAATCTTCCTACTAATTCACCTGGCTCTCTCTTTCACATTTTATGTGCATTCTTTGTTGCCTGCGCCTGCCTCCATCTTATATATTAAAGGCTCACATCTCACACCTACATGAAAGAGAGTAGTGCTGATAAGTAAAGATAGATGAACTGCTAAATTGTTGCTTCCATTCTATTGATTACTACTATCTTTTTTTTTTTTTTCATTTTGGTCTTTTGTCGGAAAGATTTGTTACCAAATCCCAATTCTCCCTCTTAGGACTAGATTAATAATATCGTATCCCTCTAAGCTTAACCATCAAGACTACTTGAGAATGGATTGCTGGGTTTGAAAGTTGAAAGGGTTAATCGGTTCTCTTTGCATCTCACGAGGGGGCAGCTCATTAGCAGGGGTAACCATAAGGGGTCTGTTTACCGTATTTCATGTTTGTGGTCTTTTCAGGGTTAATAGCTTATCTGTGGGGGGTGTGGTGTGTTTTTTTTTTTATCCATTTATATGCTATGTTAATGGACCATGTGCTCCTTTGATAACGTACAGAGACATTAGCATGCTGGACACAACTGATAACACATGTCATATATTCTGATTGAAACATACTGACACGACGCATATACGGCAGCGTATAAACGTGATGAAGAGCATATGATTTTTTTTTTTTTTAAAAGACACTGTATTCCAGCAGTGAGAAGGCTGATGTGATAGCTGTAGACCCTGCCAGTGTATATAAGGAGCTCATATTTTTGCACACAGACAGTGTGTCGACACCTCACTCTCTTAACACACCGTTAGAAAGTAATTGTATTGATTTTTCCATCCTTCTTCGCCCTCCCTCTTCGGATGTCTCACTGAATATCCTTGTGCTGTCTCTATCTCAACGTGTTCTCTTGCTGCTCATGCCTTGAACTGACTCGGTGTCTTCCTCCTATTTGCTTTCCTAAACTGAGCTTTCCTCTCTGCCATATCTTTATATCATGGTCACCATAAAGGACATCCTTCTCACCCTGCGTTCTTCTCCTCCTATCCTCTCCTCTTGCTCTGCATGTCCTTGATGCTCACTCACTGTTGTCTTGTTGATAGGCCTATTGCATCATTTGGCTGCCTCATCATCTTTTAGCATTTATTATTCTATTTCCCCTTGACTATCTTCATCACTCTGTGTTGTAGATCTCCCTGACGGACTGGATATATAGACATCCTTTCCTGGACTTTGTACGCACTTGTGACAGTTTTCTAGGTAGCTGAGGTGTTAAGCCTTGTGTTACCAGAAGTGACAAGGAAATTAGAAAATGCTAAACTGGAGAAAAGATCAGTCAGCAAGGATAGGAAGAGAGTACCTGCAGGTCCATGCTGGGCAGTTCAGGTGGCAAGGCAACTACATAACACCTAGCAGGTTTCATGCACAGGTTTATTTCTACCTAATAGGACATATGGGTGAAACACGCAGGGGGTCATTAAGTTGTCTCAGAAACCTGACTGTACAGTGTAGACCAGACGTGTCAAACTCAGGCCCTCCAGCTGTTACAAAACTAAAATTCCCACCATGCTTAGACAGCCAAAGCTTTAGCTTTGGCTGTCCAGGCATGATGGGAAGTGTAGTTCTGAAACAGCTGGAGGGCCTGAGTTTGACACCCCTGGTGTAGACGCACTTCTCTCCGCTCCCGATCTAAAGATACGCTGTGTGATATCTATTCAAGGTACATGTTTAAAGATGAATGTATTGACTTATTTTAAACTCTATTAACAATGATAAGAAAGGATATGCAAAATAGCTCTCACACCGCTTAGGCATAGTGGTGTCCCTTCAAGTGAATGTTTCAATCCATTTAGGAGTCTTAGAACATTGACTGGGGATCTATAACAAGCCAAACAATCTCTCCAAAAAAGAAAGCCTTCCTATCTGCAGACAGCTGTTTTGGGGTTGTTGCCCCTCTTCAGTTCAGAGCATGGTGTTGGCCTATTGGCGTGAGTCAAAAGGATACTAGTTTTCCTTAAGGAGAGCAAGTCTCCACACATCTTTATGGTGAACTCTCTTTAAGGAGAACGAGTATTGCTTTGACCAACAATGTTAAGAATTATAATACCACATTTTTTATCAAATTAATGGCAACCTGATTCTTTTAAGAACTTCATGAGTTAAACTGAAGATGGTCATACACGTTAAATATTGTTGGCTAATCCCATTCTTTTAATGACCATAGCGACTACCAGTCTTTTACCAGTCTGGTGGTGTCTCCTTTCCCAGTGCCTTCAAAGAATTGACATGAATGTTCTAGACAAGCAGGCTTGTTAATAGAGGGTTCATCCATTTTGATTTTATTAAGAATAGTTGTGGCCAAAAATTATAGTACATCTGAGACTGGCTTTACATACAGAATCTTTGTGTGGAGGGAAATCTAATTGCCATTTTATTCAGTTGATCTTATGCCCTATGTAGAGCTGTGTTAGGAGCCTCTGATGGTTGTCCCATTGGGTACTGTAGTACTTTTTTATGCTTAGAATAGTGCAGTCTTTCAAAAATACCGGAATCCTAATGAACATTGTTAATGTCAGGTCTGTCAGTGAGGGTCTATTCACACTGGGGACCAGACGAGGAGTTGAAGAGTAAAGTTCTGATTCGTAGCCTATTAAGCTCTGGCAGAATAGGAGCAGAATTTGAGCAGAATTCAAGCCCTATTGACTTCTATAGGATTTCTTTTGCGGAATCCGCCAAAAGAATTGACATGTCTATTCTTTAGCTGAAAAGCACATCCGCGGTGGAGAATTCCGTATAGAAATTCCGCTGTGTGAACAACATCCAATTAAACACAATGGAGCAATGCTATGTTAATATTTTAGGGGTGGGATTTAAAGCGGAATTCGCGGCTAATTTTACTCGGATTCCACTTGAAAATCCGCACCTATTCCTCAATGTGAACCTACCATAACAGTTTGGATCCATCATATTATATACCTTTCACTGCTTCATGGCTTCTGTTATTAAGGTAATCCATGACGTTGGTGTGTATGGAGCCTGAGTTAACGTCAGTGTTAGCTGTTGAGAATCTAATAAAAAGCATTTCCTCTGTTCATAGGTTTTTTTGTCAATGGATATTCATTGTCTTCATTATTACTTTGTTATAGTGAAGCCGTACCAAATAGGTTCCTTTCCTTTAGTTTGACAAGATGCTATTGGCTTGCTGTGTTTGCATTGTCAATGTGTAATTAGATTAACAGCGATGTCTTTCGATTCTTTCCTTTTCAGGATATTAGATAGATGCAGCTGTATTTGTCCGCTTTCTTGTTATGTCTCTATTGATTTATTGCCATTACTCTTTAACCGGCTATGTTTCCACCACTTGCGTATTTCTTTTACGATTTTTAAGGTAACATAGGCACACTTGTGTTAATTGATCCTAATTCCATGAAATGCAGAAGCTTTTGCATTATCCCTCTCTGTAGGATATGATGAACCTATCCTCTGGCAACATTGTAATTTTAGGCTCTCCAAGCTCATTTCCCTCCACAATTGCATCATGCCATGTCCCCAAGGACTGGAGATGTGGCACTAGACAATGCCCCAAGCTGTTGTTGAGTTGATTATCACACATCAATAAGATTGACAGGAGGGCTTTGAAAGGTGACATGTGATTAAGGCATAGAAGTCCAAGCGCAAGTGAATAGCAGGCTATGCCTCCAGGCATACTAAAATCTTCACGGAAAACAAGTCCTACATCATGCATATTACTATCCATTAATTTCTTTACGTTGTATCAGGAAACTATTATTGCCCATCACTTGTTATACAGTGCAGTTCAGAGGAGATACACGTGAGTGTGTGTGTGTGTTTATACACATATATATCTTTTATATTTTTATTTTGTTGCGTCAAAATCTAATTTCATTTATTGAAGCCTGGTCATTGACAGATACAGTTTGGGTCATACAACCTAAATAAATTATATTAATGCCAACAAGTAAACCCTGAGAGTTCCCGAGGGCACAATACAATAATACCAGATGCAACAATGTTTTTAAAGCGACTCTGTACCCACAATCTGTCCCCCCCAAACCACTTGTACCTTCAGATAGCTGCTTTTAATCCAAGATCTGTCCTGGGGTCCGTTCGGCAGGTGATTCAGTTATTGTCCTAAAAACAACTTTTAATCCTGCAGCCCTGTGTCTAACGGCCGGGGCTTACATTTGTATATGCATTAGGCTGGCACCACCTCTCCGTCCTTCCTCCCCACCCTCCTCATCATTAGGAATGATCCAGGAACATTTACTGCTGTTTGAGCTTTGCACAGGTGTATTAATGATCCAGTGCATGTTCATTATACACACAGGTGGGGAATAGGAAGCAATCTATCTGGAGCATTCCTAATGATGAGGAGGGTGGGGAGGAAGGACAGAGAGGGTGTGCCAGCCTAATGCATATACAAATGTAAGCCCCGGCCGTTAGACACAGCGCTGCTGGATTAAAAGTTGTTTTTATGACAATAACTGCATCACCTGCCGAACGGACCCCAGGACAGATCTTGGATTAAAAGCATCTATCTGAAGGTACAAGTGGTTTGGGGGGGGCAGATTGTGGGTACTGAGTCGCTTTAAGGGTTTCTTCACACGTACAGGATCCGCAGCAGATGGAACTAAATAACTAAACACAACATCAAATCTGCTGCGGATCCTGTTCGTGTGAACGCACCCTAAAAGACTAAGGACTCCTGCACACTTGTGTACATTGGTGGCCCCCCCCCCCAAAATCAGAGTTTGCAAAATGCATGGGATGAGTGTCATCCGAGGACCACCTGCAATCACAGACAGGTAGGCAACGGATTCTGTCGCTCGTACCCGCTTGCGGTGACACACATCTCCGCCCGTGCCATAGACACCATTCTAGGGCCTGTCCGATTCTGCTGTTCACGAAAAGAATTGACATGTCAATTCTTTCGGCGGACCGCAGATGGTGGAATCGGCCTGGCCATAGAATGGTGTCTATGGCACGGCCGGAGATGCGCGCCGCCACGAATGAGTACAAGCAACGAAATCTGCCAGAACTTATCTGCGTGGATTCCGTAGTGTGAACCCACCCTTACTTTCCTTAGTTGTGGAGGCCAAGACAACACCTTGAACTCTTTGTTCCTTGGACCATTCCAGAACAATTATTGCAGTGAAGCAGCGCACATTACCCTACTGAAAGAGGGCACTGCTGTTTGGGAATACCACTGCCATAAAGGGGTATACTTGGTCTGTAATGTTTAGGTAGGTGAAGTGTGTCGAAGTATTCTACTAGAAAACAAAATTAAAGAAAAAGATGGGCAGACACTGGGAGAGTCAATTTATCCAAATAATACACAAAACCAGTCAAAAGACTGGACTAGTAGGACTCTAAATTTACCCAGAATCTAGAAAATAATAATAAAAATACCTTTATTAGTGATGGGTATATATCAGAAAACTTTCTGATTCTGATTTTCTGATAAACGATACTCGTGCATCTGGCTGTCGAAATGATGTAAAATAAAATATTTACTTTTTATGAAAAAAGGCCATTGTTTTCAATCAAACGCAAGTCAAACAAGGCCGTTGTTTAAGAATTGCATCAAACAACGGCCTTTTATTGCTACAGCCATCAAAATAATGATCAGATCAATTATTTCTGGCTGTTGTCCCTAGACTTCAATACAATTTTTGATCCTCAAAACAACGACCTTTGTTTTGAGTGCCAAATAATGTCTGTTCTTTATACGTTGTGTGAACGTAGCCTTATATTGTTTCACAGTTCCTATTCCCACATGCCCGTTGTAAGTGTTTTTGGTGACGGACAGTGGTCGGCAAGCACACACCATGCTGTGTAGCTTCATTTACGGCAAGATGGGATGCAGTGTTCATTCTAACACCTTACTTTCATGGCCAGAATAAATTTTGTCAAGATTTTATACCTAGGAGCTCTACTCTGGAATTGGATCAGACAGACTAGCCTTCGCTGCCCATATGCATCAAAAAGCTATTGGCACCTATGAATCTGTTGTCAGTTTACCACTCATCTTCCCTTTGAACATGTTTGACAGCCACTAACCCCTTTATACTGGCAACATCCCACAGGACCAGCCATCTCGGAGATGCTCTGACTTAATCAAGTGCTTACGTTTGCCCATTTTCCCTGCTGCCAACACATAAGCTTCAAGAACTGACTCTTCACTTGCTGCCTAAAATATCCCACCCCTTGACAGATCCCATTGTCACAAGATAATCAATGTTATTAACTTGTCAGTGGTTTTAATAATATGGCACATTGGTGTATACAAGCTATATACTCTCTCATCTTTTGTGCACGTTGTATAGTCTTCTAAACTTGAAGTCCATCTTATTGAAGGTAGTGCTTTTCCATTTAGCACAGTTTACCTGGTAGTAAAAAAAAACAAAACTGCCTTTTTATCTCCTAAATTGGCTGCATTTATTGGCTTTGATTGTTTATTGATAGACCAATTTGTCATTTTCATGGTTAGTTTTCCTTCAAAAGTTTGGCACCAGCCTAGACAGCACATCAGTAATAGTTGATTAGAATTGACTTTCAATTTTTGCATACGTATCTAGCCGAAACAGGAAATCTTCAGTAGATTGTAGTCAATGAAAGTAAAAACATTGAATTAGCCAAAGCCTGAAGACAATGATCAGGAATTTTCTGCTTATTTTTTTATTTATTTATTGATTAATTACTGTATGTATGGACTGTAACTTACATCCATACATTCCTATAGTTTTCATTTAGCTATGACTAGGTTCCCATGTAGCTATGTTCCTAATATGTGCTTGGTATAGGTGATCCAATGTAGCATTACAGGGTTATTTACTTTCAAGCTATATAAATTAGGAGGAGGAGAACTGTGTTATAAACAAGTATTCCCTTCTGAATAGTTCTCTATTTTAGACTTTGAACTTGGCAAATTGCTGAACTTTATATGCTCATTGTCTGATCAGGCCGCCAGCCATTCATTTAGGAGCACTACTTCCCTGTAGACTGATTGTATGGAGGGCACAATTACAATCCCTATGGACACCTGTGTCATGGCACCTATAGAATTATCTGTTTTATCGTCTAATACTTACTTGGTATCAGTTTTTATTGTCAACATCTTGGGCACATATACATTTCCCTTTTTGTTAAAAATAAACACTATTTAATACAGATATTTTAATAGTTTGGACATTTCCAGACATGGCAATGACAATTATACTTTTTTTTCTCTCTCTCTCTCTCTCTCTCTCTCTCTCTCTCTCTCTCTATATATATATATATACATGTTGCAGTGAAATCATAGAAACCAGGGATTTGATCGGATCAAATCCCAGGAAATGATTACTGACCCCTTTCAGGGAAATGATGGAATGAACGATTGAGGAGTCGCTCAGCTCTATGGCAGCGGAGGCGGACGGGGGAGCAGAGCAGCACACCTCCCCGGCAGGCATATGGCGGCAGAGGCAGAGAGGGGAGCAGAGCGGCACACCACCCCAGCAAGCATATGGCGGCAGAGGCAGACAGGGGAGCAGAGCGGCACACCTCCTCGGCAGGCATATGGCGGCGGGGCAGAAGGTGGAGTAGAGCACACCTTCCGGCATTCATATGGTGGCGGGCCGGACGGGGAGCAGAGCGGCACACCTCCTGGCAGGCATATGGCATTGGGGCGGACGGGGAGCAGAGCGGAAAGGCCGGGGAAGCAGGAGGCATGTCGCAGGGCGGCTCGTATGGGATCAAATCCCTGATTCTATCATTTCACTGCAGCATATATACTTTTTAAGCTTTTTTCCTTTTACTCCCCTTAGGGTTGTATCATTTGTCTAATACACTAGACTACAATACTTTCTGTGCTTTTACAGAATTATAATAATGTGATAGGAATACTAACATGGCAGGCCATGACAACCATTCAATACACCCGAATCATGTTGTATGTGTGGGATAGTTGATCAGTTGACACAGGGGGCTTCCTCTTTTTGACCCCTTAGATGCCAGGGTCACCATTGATCACGGCACCTGTGGGGTCAATCAGATGAAATCAAAGTAATCTTTGATTCCGGTGGCTGACAATGGGCGTCACACAACTGGCACCTGGTGCATATAGCACAGGCCTTCACAATGTTTCTCCTATGCACATTTTGTATACATGTATGGTGGATGATGCAAAGACGTTGATATATCACCTATTACAACATGTATTGCAGTGCATGGAGACTGTACAGCTCCATACTAGAAAGCAATATGGTTTCCATACACTGCTGCACCAGCTCTGTGTACACGTTGATCTGTGTGTGAACAATTATGTAGAACATAAACTGGATAGTTATCATTTCAATCATTATGAAAGTAAGGAAGACTGTATTTACATTGGCATTTCTTAAAATATTTTTTACAGAATTTGGCAACGGTAGTGCCGTCTGCATAACTATGCCCCGCTTATTTTAGTAAACGAGCACAGTTCTGCTAGATCGGCGCTCGTTTACTGGACCTATTAGATGGCCCGATTATCGGGCAGTAAGGGCTTCATGGACATTGTTAGCAATGTCCATGCAAGTCTTGCCCAAACACCTAAAACCTTACCTCTCCCCGTTCCCGGTCTTTCCTTTCTGTGTTTCGCAGCTTCTCGGTCCCGGCGACAGTAGCCAATCACAGGAGACAAGACCGGGAGTGTGGAGCAGTAAGGTGTCAGGTGTTTGGGGAATCGCTAGCCAATGATCGTTGTCATTAGCTGATCGTTGTCTCTATTACACAGATTTGGCTGATTATCACTCATTGTTATAGGGCCCTAAGTCAAGCCAGTCTCCATGATGCATCATGATCCATGTAAAGACAGATTAGATATAGGAAACAGAACCAATAATACCAATGTAAAAAAAAAAGCCTAAATCAGCCTATAAACGTTGAGCCAATATTGACTAATTCAGCAGACATGCTCAAGTTTAACGGAACAATTAGACACAATTGATCGACTGATCTGTTGGAAAACAATTGTATGGTTATTGCCTGATCTCTATTGTTTGGTGGACAGTGGGGCAATTAGATGAACACAAAGATGTAAACAATAGTGAACAATACACAATATGTTGCAGTAATTAAAAAAAAAAAAGCTGATGATTCTGTGCACTTCAGTGCAGGTGAAGAGGCTTTCACTAATATACAATAAGTTAACATGTTGTAATAAACAATTAGGTAAACACTGTATCAAGGGCATGGGAGAAAAATCTTATATAATCTTATAATCTTATAAAATTCGGAATGTAGTGGATGAGCGCTGCTATAACATTTGATTAGTAATAATAATAATAGATACGATCTGTTAAGGAAACCCTGTACATTTGCTTGTTTTTCGATGATCTATTCTGGAGTGTAAGGCAGCATGACTTGCTTGTCCCTGCACGAGCTGCTCATTACTATGCCGGTTGGTGATGGCTGCATAAATTGGCTAGTTGAGGCTGGCCTAGGTTTTGATTATGAAGAGGAGTATAAACAATTAAAGTGATTATCGATAATGAGGACAGCTCCATATTGAGCTCTTACGGAGGCATTTATTGATGTTGGTGGCTCCATCCGCGTATATCCTGATATATGGCAGCTTGATGGTGTGATTACAATAGCAGAGCTCGTGCTGTCGTTATTTTTTATTCCTTCCCTCAACAATTTTCGCCCCCCATTCTTGCACCAGTGCTTCACCCCACCCCACCCCCCACCCTATATTAAACCCCCTCCTCTTTCAAGCTGTAGAATGAAACTCTTTAGTTAATAATTTCCATACTCATTAACATGCTAATGTGCTCAGGCTCACAGCTCTTTAATCACCTCAACATCAGACTCTGTAGGGAGCAGAATTATAAGGACTCCAGGGAGGGGGGAGGAGAGAGACCAGCAGAATGGCAATTAACCCTTACCTTGTCATAACATATTCCTTGTCAAAGATTAGATTGGCCAAATTCTTTCAAGCCGGAGAGGCAGGTGATTGTTCCCCATACTGCACACAGCCCCAGGCAAATTGTACATAAATTAACTCTTGTGTTAACACAAGGCACGCATGCAGCAGATAGTGCTTTTCATGTGCAGTGAATTCATTGAATTATCTAGTAGAGCATGCAGGAAGGCAGTGATATTAATATTATTGTTTTACACCCTAAAAAACATAGTGATGAACAGTGATCAGTTTAACGTACCCTTGTCTGTTTATTGTTTCTCATAAATATTCTTCTTTTGTACACAGGGCTGTGTCTGAGATGATTCTTGCATATCAACCGTGCAGCTATGGATGCTGATGAATGCTTCCTTGCCTCTTCTGGGCAGGATGAAAGAAGCTCCTGGCCTCTGGACCTCAATTTACCCCTCTGCCCAACAGCCACCAAAGATACCCCTCTCCCTCCTCCTAACCCATCTCCAGAATTGTCCTCCTCGGCCTCCTCCTCTGTATCTGCTGCTGGAGGAGGATTCCAAGATGTCAGCCCGACATCCTCCTCGTTGCAGCCACCTGTGACTCCCAATTCTCCACACCCAAATTTTCTGCCAAAGCTCTCATCTCCTTTACCGCCAAACTGCAAGGAGGAAAATGAGGACGGAGGGGAGGCCCTGGTGGGACATGTGCTTTTTTCTAGCGACGGAACTGTCTACCTCCTGAAAGGCGAGGAAGAGGAGGAAGGTGCTCTTCCTTCCCCAGCTTCACCACGGGACTCCCCTAAAAGCACATTGTTGTCACGTCCTCCACTCACCTCTTTTCGTCTCACCGCCACCTACCAAGGCTTTCGCTCTAACCAAATATCCCTACATACCTCAGCTGAGGCAGCCGAACTTACTCAACCGGCGCCTGGCAACTCGCCCATAACACAAGACCAACCCAAAGAAAAAGAAACTGAAGGGCAAAAAGGGGAAGATGATTTAAGTCACAAATCAACAGGGGAGACCATAAGGACACAAAGAGTGAATGGTACATGGATTTGTCACCCTTGCCAGCTTAATTTCCAAAGTGGAAAGCAGCTAGGATTGCATGCTTCCCACTATCATGGGTTAGAGCACCCATTTCAAGATCAGTTGGCATCAGGTGGTACTTCTGGTATCATTCATAGATCAAGTGGGCAAGTTTTTCTCAGCCTTTTAGAACCAAAAAAAAGCCACATTGAGTTAGATGCTGGCCAGGAGCCAGAGAATGTTGCCCTTTCCGATGTTCAAGACAACCCACTTTTAGATATAATCCAAAGTGCAACTGAACAGTCTGGAACATTGGAAGATGTAGTGAAAGACACAAAACACAATACCAAAAGTCACGTGACTTTTCAAGGGAAACCAGAGAGTCCAAAGCTTTCTATGGGCCTGGTGCCCGACTCACCTTTAAGTTATCACAAATGTGAATCCACAGAAACATCCTACTCAACTGAAGCCAAAGATTCAAAGGCCAACAAAGATGAAAAGAACAGTGCAGAGAACTGGTGCTCAGCAGGAACAGAGGCACTGGGTGAAGATGTTGAGGGAGAGGTAGAGGAAATGCTGGAAAGCAACCCCTCTGCCGCACAGACCTCAGACATCAGTGAGCAGCTACTTGCAAACCAAAGCTTCTATGGTCCAATGATGACAAATTCCTTGTTACAAATGGGAGCTCTTCATGGCTCTGACAGAGGGGCTAACCATACAGATGCAGATCGTGGGCCTTTGGCCTTTGACGAATGCACACCAACCTCAGGCCCCCAATCATTCCAAAGTATGTCTCTTCAAGGCCAGCTATCCCTGCTACACTCTCGCAATTCATGCAAAACTCTTAAATGTCCCAAATGTAACTGGCATTATAAATACCAACAGACACTAGATGTTCATATGAAGGAAAAACATCCTGAAAGTCACAGCCATTGCTCTTATTGCCACAGTGGCCAGCAGCATCCACGCTTAGCACGTGGGGAAAGCTACAACTGTGGCTATAAGCCATATCGTTGTGAAGCTTGCAATTATTCCACAACCACTAAAGGAAACCTTACTATACACATGCAGTCCGACAAACACTTGGCCAATCTCCAAGGCTATCAAGGTTCAGGCCCTGCAGCCAACACTTCAGTTCCACCCTTAGCACCACCAACAGTGAACACAGGGCAGGGAGAAGGAAGCCAAACATCACCCACTGACCGTCAACTTAAGCAAAAGGCATCATGGCACTGTAAGGTGTGCAATTACGAAACCAACATTTCCCGCAATTTACGTATACATATGACCAGTGAGAAGCACATGCAGAATGTACTACTGCTGCACCAAGGCCTGGGAATGGGACAAGACAACTTTCCATTCTATGGAAGCCCACTGGCACCAGATCAGGGACTGGAGCATCCACTTCTTTTCAATCCCATGCACTTCAGCTCAACTGGAACTCAAGGTGAGGACCTACATTGGTAACAAACAAGCTTTAGGACATGTATTTAGTAGTTTTATTATATAACTAATATAATAACTTATAACTAATAATATTGTGGCCAATAGTAATGGTTTATAGTACAAGTACAAATAAGCAGTAGCCCATGTCAGTCCACCAGCCAACAAATCTGTTTTATTTCATTTAATGAATGCAAAAATGTTAACATTGTCATTGGTTTTGTTCTACCCCAAGAAGAAAGTAGAAAGTCCCCCCCAATTTAATACGTGAAATGGCAATACTGCACTACAGATCAAAATCATATTCAAATAAGTTATCAGTGTTATAGTTAACAGTTAGCATTGCCATTACAGACAAGGTGCTGAGTACAGAATTATTTTACTCTTCTGTATATGTTATTTTTTTGCCCGCATTATAATGTGTTTATATCTTTTACTCTACAGCTTGTAACCTTCTTACTCCAGATCCTCAGCCAAATTCACAGGTCAATGCTGTAAACCCTTCTGGAATGGCCATTCCTGCACCTCCTTCCTTACCAGACTCATCTTTAAATCCTGATGAAGAACGGTCCCCTGGGGTATTCCGCTGTTTGGTGTGCCGTTGTTATACCACCGATAGTCTGGAAGGATTAATATCTCATGCCAGTAGAGGCCGGTCTCTACCCGAGAGGGAGTGGAGAGAAGTCCGAGGAGACTTGCATTGTTGCCGCCTTTGCTCTTATAGCACCCAGCTCAAAGCCAACTTCCAGTTGCACCTGAAAACCGACAAACATGCACAGAAGTATCAGTTAGCGGCTCATATGAGAGAGGGAGGTGCAGCTTTGGCCACTGCTCAAGCCTCAGCTGCGGAGCTTCCTATCAGTGGATATAGCCAGGCCTCCTCTTTCCCTCCTTTGCACCTGAGATGTAACCTGTGTGGATATGAAAGCAACAGCAGAGAGAAAATACAGCTGCATGTGCAAGGAGGGGGGCATGAAGAGAGCCTGCGCGTCTACAAGGTGAAGTATACACAGGGGATGAATATTCAACCCTATAAGTATTTTTCTTGTGTTGAGGACTTTCATTTTTTACATTGAGCATTTTATGACTTGTGACTTCTGAAGGTGTGACTACAGTTAAAGCGAACGTACCGGAAAGCCGATGCCACGGTCCTTATTTTGAACTGCGGCTCGGTTCCTGTGCATGGTGCCGGTCTATTACCAAGCACCGGCCCGCGCTGGAGAACTGGAGGCGGGCTGATCTGCCCCCAGTGGAAGAAAACCCCCTTCCCTCTGTAACACTGCTCCATTAGAATCAATGGAGCTGCATCATAGAGGGGCGGGGATTTCCTCCCTTGGGGCAGACCAGCCCGCCTCCAGTGCTTCAGCCCGATCCGGTGCTTTGTAATAGACTGGAACCCGGCCACGGTTCAAAAAAAGGGCCGCGGCACCGCCCGCGACGGTGCCAATCTATTCATGTGCAACATTTAAAGTGAATGTACCTGATGGTACATTCGCTTTAACCCCAATATGCCGCCCCTGTCACAACCACAAGGTTTTAAAAAAAATTACATATAGGGAGTTGTTTGATTACATCCTCAAATTATCTCACTGACTCATTTTATTTTTTATTTTATTTGTCAAATTCCATCACAGTGGAAGTCCTGTATTAGTAATTGTTCATGAAAGTCAAGATTTAATGTAGACTGATACCACACAGCTCATAAAGTTAAAGTTTACAAGAGAACAGGAAAGAAACAAGAGAACAGAGAACCAGCTAGTTGTCCCTTTTCTGGAAGTTTACACCATTGTTGAACCCATAATAGGGATAGCACAGCGAGGATACATTATATTAAGGTAATTCTTCAGTGCACAATGAGCATAAACATTGGACACAATAAAACGGAGATGGTCCTGTTCATTAGAGCTTA
The DNA here is from genome assembly GCF_027789765.1 of Dendropsophus ebraccatus. NCBI lineage: Eukaryota > Metazoa > Chordata > Amphibia > Anura > Hylidae > Dendropsophus > Dendropsophus ebraccatus. Next base: position 45,633,449 of record NC_091456.1, on the reverse strand, counting down.
CAGTCTAAAGTATAGCCTTGCTGGTAGAGCCCCCTACAGGAAATACTTGAAATTATTATTGCGTAGCAAGAGGCATTAGATTTTAAAAGCATAGACAATAACATTTGCTGTGGCCTTATTTAACGCTTGAGTGCAAAGTATTCACAATGAAAAAGATAATAGTATACAACAGTGCACGCTAACGAATAGACCATGATTTTTGTAATTTGTAATACACTGGGTTAATGGTATCATAGTTATGCAGTATTAAACAGAAGAAATAGTCACCGCCACTACTTAGTAATTTTTTTCATTATATGTTTCCACAGGCAATTGTGATATGGATGTGAGTTCCTCTTAAATTACGGGGTGCTCACTTCTACTGAAAATGCAGTATACTGTAGTCAATATAGAAAAAAGGAGATTGTAGAGGGCACTCACCATTAAAAATTCCAGCTTTATTCAAAAATTTCCATTAAAAACGTCAATAGCAGGACGGGCAAGGGGATGTACGCCAACTCCTTCTGATCAATGCGGCAGTGTGACAGCTGTTTCACGTGACGTCACCGTGCTTCTACAGACGCAGAAGGAGTTGGCGTACATCCCCTTGCTCATCCTGCAATTAAGTTTTTTAATGGAAATTTTTGAATAAAGCTGGAATTTTTAATGGTGAGTGCCCTCTACAATCTCTTTTTTTCTATAGTTATGCGGTATAATATATTTTAACATGCCTGTGTAATATGTAAGGTGTTTCCGTATCTTTTTAGAGGAATACAATACTTATTGTGGATATTACCTGTGCCTCCTATTATGGTCCACAATAGACATTATGGATGAGGTCACAGAAAAAGTCAGTTCAAGTGCATGCATGCTAATGGACAAAGAAAAAAAAACAACTTATTCTATGATCCATCAAACAAAATAATATAATAATGGGCAGTATAAATATACCAGATCACTTAGGTAAATTCATACCACAGTATTTGAACACAATGTTCTATAAAAGAGATGTCAGGTTGACATTTGACCTAACAGTTTACAGATATAGGACTATGCTTATTGTTTTTGTTGTAGGCATGGGGCCAGTTAATGGGGCTTGTATTGTAGGCCTGTCCTAAAACGACTCGCCTGATGATCCCCAGTTGTTGATAACTCTAGGATAGAGGATCTCTGAGAAAGATAGGTGATGTCTCTACCATGGTCACTAAACAGGACAGAGCTATTGGTTTGTTAAATGATTGCTGACAGCTTATTGGACCTTTTAAAGGAGAGGTCCGGCAAAAATAAAAAATCCAGTGCAGGTGGGGGGTGGGGGAACATAATAAAGAACATATACTTGCCTGTCCCAGTGCCGCCAGAACTCATTTTCCCCTGGCTTCTTGCATTGTCATGACTCTGGGGAGAGCACCCAACCTGACTGCAGCAGTGTCCGGCTGGAGGATGCTGGCGGGGGTCAAGGAGCAGTAACACATTGCTGCGGGGGCACAGGGATGGGTAAGTATACATCCTTTATTACATTCACACCCCCTGCCTGCACTTTTTTTTTAATTTTAGCTGGACTTCTCCTTTAAGTCTGTTTGAAGGGACACTTAGTCCTAATATTATTCTCTTTTTTATCTCAAAAATGATGCTTATGATGTTAAGGAAAATGCTTCTTAATGAACTCTTTATATGTCTTTATAAAGTTTTTGCAGGCCATTGAAGGTGCTGGTGGCAGTGACGTCTGTTTCCGCTGTGCCCCATGTGACAGCACCACTGGGTCTCGTCTTGGTATGATGTCACATTTGCGTTCAGCGAGTCACCATCAAAATCTTACACAGTGGAGGCTGATGCATGGAGAAGCTGTACTCGAAAGAATTGTAACTGTCTGCAGGAGCCAACAGGAACACAGTAAGGGTTTATTTCTTTTCGAGAACACAATACATAGTACCTAGTTTATGCAGAGAACTTGAGTTATTGTTTTATGAACAATGCCCTATACATGATCCATTCAGGAGAATGAAAGTCTGGGTAATGCATCGGTCACAGTTCATATCGATTATATGGTTGGGATCAATAAGAGGCCAAATGACAAAATGTATTTGGATTGTGGATTTATACCACAGCCCGTGGTCTTCTGCCAACCCCCTTCATTTCTGTAAGCTATGGCATTCAGATTAATGTCTGCTCAGGGAAATTCATAGCTTTTACTTTATACTCCATTCTGCTAGGATTTTCTGAAGTCTCCAAGAATCTATAGGAAGTTGATTTTTATTTGTATCCCTTCATTGTTGTGTAATACCAAATATAAAAGCAGGGCCGTTATAATGAGAAGCTTGATGTATGGTACTGCAGGCAAATGTACTATATATATATATATATATATATATATATATATATATATATATATATACCGGACATTATATGAAGAAGCCATTGTTAGTTACTGACAGTAACCTGCAGCTTATAAAGATGTATTTCCTGTTTGGAAAATATTCTTTCACCATTGACCAAGTGTGAACTTACCCATTCCTGATTCGGAAGTGATTTTTCGTTTCCACCGATTTACGATTAACGATTGCAAATGAGCGCTTTTGGGAACGACCTGAAATCATTCACCATAATACACGGAACGATAGTCGTTAGTTTCTATGGCAATTCTGATTGCATTTACAATCGTTCGCATACTCTAGTCTACGAAAGTTTATAATTACGAATGAACGATGTATACATACACCGAAAGATTTGCAACATAAGAATACTTTTTCGTTAGTCATTTGCATACACATGAAAAGATTATCACCTAAATTTGAACGATTTAATGAATGTTCGCACAACAATCTTTCCCTGTAATTGGGCCCTAAGGCTCCTTGTCCCTGTCTAATATCAATAATCCAAAGAGAGCTTAACTATCTAAGTGATGCTGATAGAAAAGTGTCCATTGTTAACTAGTAACTAGCTGTGTACTGCATGGCAACATGTGAAAGGAGTGTGTCACTTATATTTGTTTTACTTTAGACCCAGATAGTGAAACATATTATATTCTATAAATCAGTGTTTGTTTGTTTTTTGTTTTATGCTTGTTAATTCCTTCCTGTTTTCCGTACAAAAGTATGGGGGTGCAGCTGTTTTGTCTAAGCTGGTACTCTGCCCTGTTAACAGCAGTTTAGAACACTGCTTTACAGCATCCACATGGGCTTAAGAAAATTGACTTCTGTGGGAGATTGTTCTAGGTATGCTCTGTGACCTGTTCAGAGCTTACTGTGCAGAGAGAGGGGGGAGGTGCGCTGTGACCATCACCTATTGCCCATCATGTGACCCTGTGTTACCTGAATTCTACTGTCTAATAATGCTGTTACCTTTATGTAAATTCTACCTGTGATAATGAGATGACTATTTACTGATAACATAGTGTCAGACTTTCCGGAAGCTTGGCCTGTATAAAAACTGCAAGATTTCAGGATTATTTTTAAATATGTTATTAAGGATATTAGAAGAAACACTAAAAAAAAATTATATATATATATATATATATATATATATATATATATAATTTAAAAATATCTAACATATCTAACATAAAAAATTAATTTAAAAAAGAGGTTAATTACTGATACTGACCATAACAATACTTGTTTACGAAATAAAACGTGTTGGTCTTCTAGCTTTCTTACCTAGGCTGTAAACCATGCCTGTAATATTGGAAGAACATAAAGAGAATATGGGATGAGAGCTAAGACGGTATACCTAAAAATCATGTAAATATACCAATAGACCCAGTTTATATTGAAACCACCTAATAGATTATATAAACCTATAGATTATGTTGTGTTGACACATCACGTTTTTCTCGATATTGGAGCCTTATACGGTTGATTTTGTGTTACAGTCTTTTCTGCCTTTTATGATCTTCTTTTGTGGTCGAGTCTCTCTCGCACAGTATTACTCTGCCCCCTTGCCTCCCCTCCTTTCCTTCTGGCTCCGGGCCCATCTCCGGATCAATATTTTATGATTTTGGCGGCGGTTGAACGGTGTTAAAGAACTTTAACACTTTAATTAGCTGAAACAGGAATAAATTCCCCACAACTGTCAATTTTCAGTATAATCGTTTATCTGGTGACACTGTGTCTGTCCTCTCATTTCTCTCCGCCTGCCTGCGCATTCTTTCCAGAACTGTTTTAGTACCTCATCCAGAATATAGGCCGTATTTTCACTGTCATGGTTAAGCAACATCTTTTCTGCAAAGAGAGATATCTTAAAAGAATAAACAGCGAGCTGTATATACTGACTGGCTTAGGTGCTTGAACACTGTATATACGGTATTACACATGTAGTCCCTTAGTTGAAGATGGTATCTGTTCCTTTCCCTGGCAAGACAAGCTGCAAACATTAAGGGGGCATTCACACGTTCTGTCATCATGGTACACAGAAGATGTGCTATGGACCGGAACCCCCGGAAACATGATGCATTATAATGCCAGGAGCTCTGAAACAGTCTAAATCTCTCACATTACTGTACTGACACAGCTGTTTCAGACCTTCCGGCATCATAATGAATCATGATTCTGGGAGTTGCTCCTTCCGGTCTGTAGCACATCTTCCGTGCACGGAATGTATGAATGCCCCCTAATTTCCATGTGTGCAGCGTATCCTTAACCCTGAGGTCACCCCCACTACTTCTTTGTAATAAATATATCATGTATTTTAAGCAGCAAATAAACATGCATACAGGTTTATGTCGGATAGATAAGTTACATATACATACATTTTATATTGTTATTTCAGGTAAGGTCTCAATGAACCCAGAAATACCATCAAATCCAGACCCAGGAGAGGAAAATGCAGACACCTCCCAAGGTGAGACAAGGGCTTTCTGTTCTGTAACTATGTACTTCCAATCCTACAGTTTTCCCCAAGAAGTTTGAAACCAGTGCCTTTAAATTAAAGTGATTTCTTGATTGACAATTTTATTCCTTATTTGAACTACCTGATGCCTTTAAAGCGTTACTGTCACTTTAAAAAAAAAAAAAATTGACATTTGGAATCTAGTCTTCTCTAAATTATTGATGCTATATAGATAATTATGACAGACTTGATGACTGCATTTGATTAGTCATTTCGTCTGCTTTCCAAAATATTTACAATTATTTTGGTGACGTTACTTCTATATCTGTCTGTTTCTTACTATTTTTTAATAAAAAGATTTCATGCAAAGATTTAATGGTTGGGTCTGGGTTTTCACAACTTAACCCATCACTCGATAGAGCCAAAAGAATGGCATGGCTGAGCCCTTCTCTTATTAGGTTTACGGGACTTCCTGATTTAGCTACCAGTGATAGTCTGAACACTCAGACCGTCAGCCGATCAGAATTTTTGACGTGTCTCTACGTGACGTAGTAACAGTAATGCTTTAAAGGGAAACTATCAGCAGATTAGACAAAGTGCTTAAATGTCCCTGTAGTGCATGGGGCGCTAGAATGAAGGCAAGTTTCTTACCTTCATCCTAAGTACCATTTACGAGCAGTTTGTTGTTAAATCCCAAGGCTAATAAGATGGTTTGGTGCATTGGGGGGCAGTAGTCCTAGTGCACCCATACACCCCCAGTTGGCCTGCCCCATCGAATGAATAAAAGCAAAGTGGTATGGCTGGGGGGCCGCTCCCAATGCACCAAACCATCTAATCAGCATAGGGATTTAACTACAATCTGCACAGAAGAACCTTACCTTCATCCTCAGCACTCTGTGCACTATAAGGAGATACCAGCAGGTTAGTTACGTCTAACCTGCTGATAGTTTTCCTTTAAGTTCTGACTCTTTCACTAGTAGTTAATACAGACTTTGGGCCTTCCACAAGCTCACTGTAACTGGGACTCATTTTCTGACCAAAGATGTTCTGTGGAACGCAGCAAATAAGATTATTTGGAGACAGCCCTGTATGTTGAACAGGATTTGTATTTGTGTAGATATGTTGGGAAATGTTAATGTAAATTTGCCCCAAATTAGAATTTTTTTATATGTGACCCCCCAATTCTCAATATACTTTATTTATAGCGTCCTGCAGAACACCTTTATTGATTTACTTTTGCGCATCCATTGACCATCATTCCATTGCAGTCTATTGCATATGCGAATTAGGTTGGGTTCACACTACGTTTTTGCAATCCGTGTTTTTCATCAGTTTTTTGCGAAAAACAGATAGAAAAAACAGATGCATGTGTGCATCTGTTGTGATCTGTTTTTTCACTGAATTCCATTATCAAAATGGATCCTTTTTTTTTTTTTTTTTTTTTTTTACGGACACAAAAATGAGGTTGACTACGTTTTTGTGGATGTTAAAAAAAAAGGATTCGTTTTGACCCGTTTTTTTTTTTTCTTGGTAATGGAATTCAATGGAAAAACGGATCCATCCGTTTTTCATCCGTTTTTTGCACAAAAAAAAACAAAACAAAAAAAGGATGAAAAAATGTAGTGTGAACCCAGCTTCAGACAGCTCATTTTGCCCTAATAAATCATGCATGCCATTTACCCTGTACCCAAAGACATTTACCAGTGAACCCCTTACTTCTGCATGTGTAGGACCAGAAACCTTAACCCTTTTCTGTTAGTTGTTTAACCCTTCCTGACCCCTGATCTCCTGATTCAGCTTCTGTACAGGATGAGACATCGAGGGCTGAGTGTGAAAAAGCTGCCGAAGGGACTACGGTATGTGTTCTCGAGTTCTTTTAGGTGTCACTAAGGATCCTGGTCACCCTTTTGCTGTTCTTTTTTTCAGTTCCTCTATACTGAACAAGTCATCATGAGTCTTTTGTATTTTGGAAAGTCCCTACATAACTGAATTACTATTTATCAGTATATATATAACAACACATTATTACAACATCAACATCAGTATCCGCCCCTATATGTTTATTATACATGGGTCATTTCCCAGCAGACACTCCTGACTTTCCTTCTAAGGCTCCGTTCCCACTGAGCAAAGGTAGCGGAATTCCGCGACGGAATTGTCCGCCGCGGAATGCCGTTAGCCTCCCGCTCATAATGGGAGTCTATGGGAGGCGCGCGCTCCTGCCCTGTCCGCGCTGAAGAATGAACATGTTCATTCTTCAGCGCGTACAGAGCAGCAGCGCGCGCCTCCCATAGACTCCCATTATGAGCGGGAGGCTAACGGCATTCCGCGGCGGACAATTCCGTCGCGGAATTCCGCTAGCTTTGCTCAGTGGGAACGGGGCCTAACATTCATCAATGGCCTGGCTAGGTACACATGTTATTTCTAGAGATGAAGAAGTATAGAAAGTTCTGATGCTGCTTTTCCATACAAGAGATAAAGGATTAGAAAGATACAGATTGAAACATCATCTGCTAGTAATGAACTCAATGAGAAACCTGGAAAATTTTGAATTGTTAATAAATTCCACCAAAATCAGCAGAAGGTTCTGACGAAAATAAAAAGAATATTGTGACAAAAAGAAATTATTATTATTTTTTTTATTTCTTTAATAAAGTTGTATAACTTTGTAGTATGACTTTATTAAAGAAAATATTGTGTGGGGAACTGTAGGGCTGCTAAAGCTCTGGTCCCGACACAGTTACATGCGGCTAAGGGTATGTTCACATCTCGTTTTTCTCCACACGTCAGGCTACACGTCTGGAATCAGTGAAAAAAGGATGCGGACTTGCAGCCCGATGTGCGGCCGCATCCTTTTTTCACTGATTCCTGACGTGTAGCCCAACGTGTGGAGAAAAACGAGATGTGAACATACTCTAATGCTGCTGAATGCAACACATGCATTACTGAGCCTTCCCTGATGTCTATTATAATGCATATAAGCATTAGGATAGACATTACACTTGGGGAATGGCACCCACACTACACAGTGAACAGGGCTAGAATGAGAGCTGAGCTGCTGTAACACCTTCACTGTATAGTGAGGGTGCAAATGTTTTTCCCTAATAGGTGATTGGTCTAGGTGTCGGATCTTGGCACCCAGCCATCAATCATTTCCGCATGTAAAACCCCATTAAGACCATAATCACATATCACCTTGCTACACACATGCAGGGTTAGCAGATGTTAATGCTAGGTTTACACACAGATAACACACAGATAACTTAAAGGAAATCTGTCATCGGCAATTCACGTTCCAAACTACTGACACTGTTTGGGTGCTTTTACGTCAACAAATTTTTGGGCTGTGGGGGCCGCAAACGAGCTGATCAGCGAGATTGGTTCTCGTTTGCAGAGCCTTCACACAGCATGACAAATCAACGGTGCTGGGCTGCATAAACAATCCTTGTATCATTTGTTCAGCCCGGGAAACACAGCACAGATATTTATATATTTTAAAGATCACAAGCAGCTGTGTATACTTACATATGCACTGCTTGTGATCTAGCACGTCTCCTCCAGTCCATCCTCCTTTAGAATGATTTACACCCGGAGGAGGGGTTGTCTGAAGACACAGCCGGATCAAACTGGAGGATTGCTGCTGGATCCCAAGCAGCGCGGATGGTAAGGATGCTCTGCTGCTTGTGATCTTAAGGGCGCAGTCACACGTAACGGATCCGAAGCGGAATTCTTGCAGCAAATTTGCAGCGAGATCCGCTGCGGATCCCTGGCCAGAGAAACTCGCAGCGGGATGCACATACTGCTGTGAGTTAACCCCCTGCCCGCCGGAGTGTATACATCACCGCTGCAGATTCGTTACGTGTGAACACACCCTTAAACTGACAGCAAAGATATGTACATATCTGTGCTATCAGTTTTCTTTTCGGGCCAGTTCACACGGAGCAAAAATTGCGCTTTTTGAGCAGAGAGCCATGGAGCGGAGAAGCGTGAGCCCTCCCATAGAGACACTGTGTCACACTGAGGCAGGTAGGATTCTGTGGCGGAACTCTCTGTTGCAGAATACCAACTGCCTTAGTGTCACACAGTGTCTCTATGGGAGGGCTTGTGCACCTCCGCTTCTGTCGCTTTCCACTCAAAGAATTAGCACACTGAGGCAGACTGGATTCTCCTCTGCTGTATTCCACCACTTTTGCTCCGTGTGAACTGACCTTTATAGTTTGGTTCAGGGAAGAAAAAGAGCGCTGCACCTCACACCTATGGCTGACACTAGTGCCTCTCGGCTGCATAAAAACATCAGAATTTTGTGTATGAATCGATCAAGCCACACTGCCCCATGTACCACGTGCAGGTATCTGATACACATGGGTCCCTACATTAAGTCCACACTGTGCCGGTAAGTGACCACCACCCCCGCAGGCGTGCATGAGCAGGGAAGGGGGGCCATGGAACGGCCCTGCAACCCCCATGCCACAGGACCAGACCTAAAATGCCCCCCCCAAAAAACTCCCAGCCAGCACCGCTGGCAGAGGAAGCTGCCCCCAAACAGCACAAGTCTGGATAAGGTATTGCGCTCACCATTGCTACTGCAGATAGAATGGGACAAACAGGAGGGATAAAAGCACATGCACTCAGGTGTCTCCTGCTAATTGCGGTCATGTGGGTCTTCCAGGAGGAGTGCAAAAACACTGAGAAAAAAGAGAAATAAAATACGGTTCAGGGAAGAAAAAGAGCGCTGCACCTCACACCTTTATCGTTACTGTGTACACATAACCCTGTTTACACAGAAAGCTGCTCTAAAGACCCAATCAGCCGGTACATGGTACCTTTCATATATCCATCTGTGCTTTCATAGTGTAGAAAAATGCTTTTAACCCCTGGTCAAAGAGGCATTCCCTATCCCTTGACGTGTTGAGAGCTGACATATTGAGAGCTGATATATTGAGAGCCTTCTCCCATCCCTGTTCCTGCTTGACTGAAAGTCAGGGTTGAATCTCCAAATCTTGTTACTGCATTGTGCATCTGAATTGTGCACCGGCCAAGATTTGAAAACAGATATCCAGCTGTCAGTCAAGCAGGAACAAGTTTGGAAGGACAGTGAGGAGGCGCCACAACCCTTCGCACTTCAGGGCCTTTGGAAAGCCTCATTGGCTCTTTTCCTACATTCTGGAAGCAAAGATGGATATATGAAAGGTACACTGTGTCTTCATGCCCTTACTGCTATCTAACAGTGTCAGCAGTTTAGAACGTGAACTTCAGCTAACAGGTTCACTTTAAGGCTGTGTTCACACAACGTATCAGACCGGCCGTTCCGTGACCCCGGACGGGTCACGGAACGGCCGGTCTGTGCCTGGATCATCGCGGCCGGCCGCAGGATTCCGGCCGCAGAAAACTGACATGTCAGTTATTTGCGGCCCCGTATGGGATCCCGGCCGGAGCGTATACGATGTGTATACACTCCGGCTGGGATCCCATATCAGATAAGGTTATGTTGCGCTCCGCAAAAAGTACGGCCGTTGTTGCCGATAGCAACAAGGGCCGTACTTTTACATAGTGTGAACATAGCCTAAAAATGTAGAAATGTATGGTTTCCTTTCGCAGACATATACATTTTTAAAACATATAAGTTAAACATATAGTTATACGTTTGTATGTTTATATACGTTTTTGCATAAAAATTTATGTTTTCTCTCCATGAAAGTTTTTTCCCTCTAAATAAAGTTGGTTTACCTGTTACTGCGCATGCCAGAAAACGAAAGGCTTTATGTTTCCATAAATTTCTCTTTGACTGTTATGTTACAAAAATATATACGTCGGGTATACAATTTCAAGAAAAAAAGAAAACCGCTCAATAGGGGAGATTTATTAAGACTTGTATGCTGGCCTTAAAATCAAGGCCTGCCCCCATTCACTCTGCCGGATTAGTAAATCTGGCGGGACCTGCGTCTGTCACAGGGCTTGCACAAAAATCTACACCTGTTCCAGAGCAGGTGTAGATTTTTTACATGCTTGGCATAAACCATGATAAATTAGGCACGGGAAGATACCTCATTTCCTCCATACCTTGCTGTACCCCTTTCCCCCTCTTGGATGACTATGGGGGAGATAATGAAAACTGTCTAAAAGAAAAACTATCTTTATTGCCCATAAGAACAAATCAAAAATCAGCCTCCATTTTACTAGAGCAATTTAAAAAAAATTCTACTGAGCCATGATACTGTGGGTAACAAAAACTGTTTTTTATTGTCTACCCCACTATTTACGGGGGCGACTAGATTAGACAGTAGAGATGAGCGAATTTACAGTGCTTTGTTAATACTGTAAATCTCTACCACACATCTAATTAATCAAACAGCCTGAGATACTGTGATAAACCTGGTGCATTTTTACATTGTTCAGGCTAAGGGACAGTTCACACGGAGCAAAAGCGACGAGATTCCCGTCTGCCTCAGTGTCAATTCTTTGAGCGGAGAGCGACGAAAGCGGAGGCGTACAAGCCCTCCCATTGACACACTGAGGAAGACGAGATTTCACGGCAGAGAGCGCCGTCGTGGAATCCTGCCGCTTTTTCTCTGTGTGAACTGGCCCTAAGGAATTGTCCAGTGCATAAAAACCCTTTTCTAATAATGAATGTATCCTGAACTACTAGTTCCAGAGACCATGGCTGGAGGGGCATTATTTCTTACACATACCTATAAAGGGCTGATCAGGTGACAAAATAAATACATAGAGCTCTTTTTTCCCTGTAGCTAGTTCTTAGAGTCCCTTAATGTATGCATTACCCTGTAATATAAGGGTGTGTGTATAAGTGTTTAAATCACGGGTATTATGCATAGTTTTTGAAACACTGAAAACATTGATTTGTACATAAAAAAATCAGTAGCTCCAGTTTCACAAGTTGTTTTTTTCCACGTCTATTATGTGACTACAGGATGACAGTACTAATCTAGTTCTAGCTACAAAGCAGTTACTGATCACAGGCAGTGATTGAATCAACGTGTAATAGCAGGGAAAAGCAGCCACTAGTTCCAGCATGCCCAGTCTTTACATCTGTCACATGGTCTGCATTACCCAGGAGCAGCAGGAAGTGATCAGACATCTTTCCCAGGGAGGGGGGCGGACATCTGAGGGTTAAATGCAGGCCCAAGTCTGTAACACCCAGCAGGGGAGGAGATAGGAGGGGGAGAGGATTTGTTTACCAGCTAGGCCGAAAGAAGGAGAGAGCGAGAAAGAGAGATAAAGAAATTAAAAGAGAGAAGAAACAGGAGACAATAGGGGTGAGGAGTGCAGAAAGTGCCTTAGGAGTTAGTTTTGGGGAAAGAATCCTAGCAGCGTGCTGTATTTTAGTACAGTAGATATAGTGTACAACTAGGTGGGAGAGTGAGAAAGTAGGCATGAGAGGTGACAGAGGGAACTGAAGGGTGGGTGAAAGACATTGTTGGCAGAAGGGAGAACTGAAGTCAGATTACACTGATATTTGTAAATGGTGTAGCAGGCACCGTGCCGGCACAAGTGCAACTTAGCTGTGAGTGTCACAAGGGCACAGAGAAGTGGAGACCGGGGGAGAGAGGTGACAGTATTACACTAAGGAGAGAACGCTAGGTGTTGGCCTTAGCTTCACCCGGATGGATCTGGAAGATGGTTATTTTTTACTCAGAACGGTAAGTGCCCTAAACCAAGTATAGACGGGGGGAGGGGGGGGAGTGCGGGGCGGCAGGGACGGTGGCCAGAAACATTTAACGATATTTGGTGAACTGTATGCAGTGCAAATGTTGATACGGGACATTGGGGAAATACTTTTATACTATATTTTAGTACGGCTTTTACAGCATATTTGTGAATATGTACAGCTGAACTTATAGAAACGAAGAATAAATTCCCAGAATGCAACACACCTCCGCAGAATGAGAAGCCTGAAAGGCTATTGTGGCGTTCTAGTTAGCACAGCATGATTTTCAGCTGTCATGACAACTGTCACGTTATCGGCCATCACCAACAAAGTAACTTTTGATTACATTCCCCGTTCAGTTCAGCGGGGAAAAATTAGTAAGAAAATAATAACCATGATAGCACAATTACAGATTCCTACAGACTTGATTGACACCACCTTCGCCAATTACATTTGGTGGAACCACATGAGACTGCCTAAGGGAACATATATATATATATATATATAAACACGTATATATACTTCTGTACCTTTATATATGAGGAGCAGCAGGATACTAATATGCTGGCCAAACATGCCAACAGGATGCCCCCTTGGCATACATTTAGTCACTAATATTGACATATATGTCTGAAGAATATCGGGGCTTATGTGCCAATTTTGCATGAGGCATGGTGTAAACTATAAAGGTAGTTCGAGGAACATTTCCTTGAGACATTCGTTTAAAAGAATGAAAGCACAACAGTACTACATGTAACGCGCGGTGTTCCTGCTATTTTTTTTTGTAGAGGTTTGTGGCAGTGGTATGTCATTGTGAACTTGGCGTTGCGACAGCCATTTGTTCCATTTACAGATTAAACATTGACATAAACAGCTTTCCGGAGAGCAGCACAACCCTGTTCATGTGTTATGAAAATACATGAGACTACAACTACTGATCCTGGCCTGGTCCAATCTGCCACAGTTAGAATAAAGGAGATTATACTGTATATAAGAATGGAAGAATCTAATGCAAAAATTTAAGTTTGTATGTCCTCTGCCCACAAGTCCACTGTCCTGCATGCAAATAGATTTTTTTTTTCCTGGGCACTGACTGCCATTGCTATGTTAAACTGCAATACATTTTCTACAGTCACAGATGACTGTCTCTTATTTGCATACAGAGCAAAGAATGTTTTTAAAAAATTCTGTTCTGTTTCACAGATATAAAGCACACGTGACAGTAGTTGAGGTTCTGATTGTGTTATATGGGCATCTCTTTTTATCTACTGAGACTGCACCAGAAAGACCATGGTGGCACCTAGGCCTCACCAGTGGTCGAGGTCTATGCCAAAGCTTAAAATTTAAATAAGTTAACCTAGCTTCATTTTTAGGCTTATCGAAGTCGGCTTGAAATATAAGCCCTACTCCAAAAATAAGCCGTAGTTACTGACCAGATCCCTGACACCGGGTCCCTGCCCCCACCTGCTTAACACAAGCTGCAGAGGAGGCAGGAGTGGTAAGAAGATGCATTGTAGGGGACATTAAATATTGGGGCGAAGGGTACACGAGCCAATTACAGAGGGGAGGAAGGTAGAAAGTTTGGGAAGTACCTGCAGAGTGGAATGTATACAGTATTCAGGAACAACTACATAGTGGTGGGGGGGGGGTTGTATAAAGTATGGAGAGTACCTGCAGAGGGGGGCATATACAGTATTCAGGAACAAGTACATGGGGGGGTGTATAATGTATTAAGAGTACCTGCAGAGGGGGGCGTATACAGTATTCAGGAACAACTACATGGGGGGTGTATAAAGTATCAAGAGTACCTGCAGAGGGTGACATATACAGTATTCAGGAACAAGTACATGGGGAGGAGGTTGTGTAAAGTATGGAGAGTACCTGCAGAGGGGGACATATACAGTATTCAGGAACAAGTACATGGGGGGGTGTATAAAGTATCAAGAGTACCTGCAGAGGGGGGTGTATACAGTATTCAGGAACAACTACATGGGGGGGGGTGTATAAAGTACGGAGAGTACCTGCAGAGGGGGGCATATACAGTATTCAGGAACAACTACATAGTTGGGAGAAGGTATAAAGTATGGGGAGCACCTGCAGTATGGGGGAACAGCTACAGAGAGAGGAGGGACGTATACAGTATGGAGGCTGTATAGGAGGGTAACAAGGCATGTACCGTATGGTGGCTAACTACTGTATAAAGTGGGGCCACAGTGTAGGGGTGTACTGTTTCTCGAAAAATAAGACACATCCTAAAATTAAGCCCTAGCCTCTTTTTCTAAGAAAAAAATTATATAAGACACTCTAATTTCTGGAGAAACTAGGAATAACAATGAAGGAATCACAGAAGAAGCCAATTATATAGATGGCCTGGGTGTATAATCCTGTGCCTCCCCACCCACTGCTTCACAGTTTAGGAAACACTACTGTATAATACCTGAAGAAGTTACTTTAGCTACTGTAGTTTATTATGAGCAATTCCTCCTGGTTCCTGGTTGGCATGGCTGGGTTTACACTTCATTTATGCTGTGCATCACAGGTATCCATTGGCGTTATGCCAAAAACAGGATGTTGATATATATATATATATATATATATATATATATATATATATATAGGTAAGGTTTTATACAGACGCATATGAGCCCCCGCCCTTACACGGCACAATTAATCGAGTGGCCAAGCTGTATGAACTATCAATATATCGTTTGTGCGGCCATTAATGTTTATTGTTATTGGCCACACATCTGTTTACACAGAGATTTGCTATCAATAATGATACATTTTTACCGCCGCACAAAACATGTGATCAGCTGCTGAGCAGGCATTTTCCCAGACTGCAGCTGTCACCTTTACATGGCCCGATTATCGGTCAAACGAGCATTTCTAGGAGCACTCATTGCCGATAATCCACAAGTGTAACAGGGGCCCTTACCCAAAAGCGTGGTCTGCTGCACTTTTGAGTCCAGTCATGTTTCGCACAGATTCCTGTAAACTCCATCAGCAAAATGCTCATAATAGGCTATATTCCATGACCTGAGTTTTCATCATGGCTGGTCTGATGCTGTCACATAAGCCTCTATGAGCTTAGCTGTCCTTAGATCTCATGAGCAGGCTTTATTCCGCCATTTATAATTAAGTAATGTAATTATAATGAAAACTAAAGACTGGTTCAAACGTTTTTATTTGACACATATAAACATTGTATTTTTAAAGGATTACTCCCATATCATAAGGTGATGGCATGTTGGTAGGATTTTTGATCAGTGTAGGTCCGATCTCTGGGATCCTGAAATATATTGGCTGCAGCTTATTTTTAGTCCCATGAACTACTCAAGGTTTTCTCTGCACAGCAGTGCACTTGCCCTATAGGCCGATGAGGTTGGCCAGTAGACTATTAGACCCTTTTTTACTGCCACACCACTAGTCAACACCACTTTAGTGTGCTGGTGGTCTATGGCTGAGAAGGAGTTAACGTCCAAGGCCTGGTAGTCTAGGGCAGAAAAGGCCAATCTTTCATAACTGGGGTTCAGTAGGTTATCAGCTTTCCAGGCTCAAGCATTGTCCTTCCTCTATTCAGCTCTCTGTTCTCTTTGTACTGTCCGTAAAGATAAGTACAAGGACTCGATAGAGAGGCCTGTGCAGCTAAAACTGTAAACCACACAGTTTTCTCATAGCTTAGACTACCCCTAACCGGAGGCATAGACTTTGAAACCACACGGCCATGCTGCTAAGCGGCTTAAAATGGGACAGTGTCAGATTAAATGATGGGCACTTTGAGTAGCCATAGGCCCCCCTTATCATGCAAAAAATCGTTATAGCGTGTGAATTTAAGCGATAATCTCTTTGTGTGTTTTAAGGCAATAATCGAAAAATCGTTCATGTGTCATTGATCGCATCTTTTAAGCTGAAGATAAAATTATTGTTAATTGCACGCTAAGGGTATATGACACAGAGTAATTCTTGTGGAAAACTTTGTGCGGAATCCGCTGCTTGCTCCCACTTGAGGTTCCGCCCGTCACATAGGCTCCATTATATGCTCGGCAGATTCTGTCGTCCGCCCCAAAGAATTACATGTCAATTCTTTGGGCGGACAGCGGAATCCACCCAACCATATATTGGAGTCTATGGAGCCGGCAGAGAAGGAAGTGGGAGCACGTGGGGACGAGCGGCGGATTCTGCTCATTTTCTGTGACAATTACTCCGTGTGCATCCTAATTGTTCGCTAATCTTTTGGTTTATGTACACATTGTTTGTTCATTTGCTGGGATCAGAAGGAGTAAATTATCATAGTAATGATTGCTTCGTCTAATAGGACCCTTAAGACCCTATTACTCGAATGATTATCGGCCATATTCAGCCAAAATTGGTCTCGCGTAATAGAAGACAAGGATCAGCCGACATGAACGACATTGGCTGATCATTGTCTGTTGTCGTCTTTGAACATTTTGAAAGACAAACGACTAAGATAGCAACGACCTGCTGCTGTTGCTGTGTGTAATAGGAGTGGTGGAAGCAGACTGCTGCTATCTTCTATGGGCTGCCCAGACGATCTAGCAATCACCCGGGTAGCCCCTCCGCAGCTCCCTGATCCCCCCCCCCCCTCCCCCCCCGGCTCTTAGTCGCTTGCTGCCGACATGTGTAAGAGCACCGGCAGCAAGCGAGCGCTGACCTGCATCGTCCTGTGTAATAGGAGTGGCTATCCAGACCAAAAATATAATAATCCACCACTACACCCTGCCAAACTCTGTACAGAAAACTGCAGACACATTCGCTTGAATGGGACCATACTGTAGCCAGTTGTCGGAACTGACGCTGTGCATAGAGAAAGAGCCCCTCCATTGTCAGAATCCCAGAGATCAAATCAGCAATAAATTTTGCAAATGACACTGAAATAGAAATAAACCTTTAAAGGGAACCTGTCACCCCCCGTGCTGGGGTGACAGGCTCCCGACCCCCCGCTACAGCCCTCTATACTCACCTGATCCCGCCGGGTCCGCTTTTGGATCTGGTCAGGTCACTGAGATCTCAGCCGCTGCAGCCCTGCGCGCGCGCTGATAGATGAGTCCAACGCTCATAGAGAATGACTGAGAGTCCAGCGCTCCGTCATTCTCTATGAGCGTTGGACTCATCTCTCAGCGCGCGCGCCGGGCTGCAGCGGCTGAGATCTCAGTGACCCGACCGAATCCAGAAGCGGGACCCAGTCGGATCAGGTGAGTATAGGGGGCTGTAGCGGGGGGTCGGGAGCCTGTCAAGAATCCTGATTCCAAGTCTATACTTTTTCTCATTTTGCTCCCTTCTATTTACCACTGTAACCTCACAAACACGAGTCAAAGCAGTCCTCCCCATTATATTCCTCAGTGGTCCTCTCCATGCCTCAGCATGCAGCCCATGTCCTGCTTATGGGCTTACAGCGGGGAGATTGCAAGTGGGTAGAAAGATAAAAATTACAGATTCATTGACATCTTTTCAGCTTTTTAATAGTTAATGGAGTTTAGGGAATTTTGGAGGCGACAGGGTCTCAGCAGCCATACTTCTGGTGAGGTGATCAGTTCTTACCCCTAGTGATCAGAAATACATTATATAAAAACAAAGTTCTAGCTAAAGCTGTGATGATCTGCATGGATTATAACCAATTGCACAACAACTTGCAGTTATTATGGTCTTTTCCGTTTTATTCCTAGGTGGAAGGATATTCATGGTGTTAGACATGTTCTCGAGCATGCTCAAGTCTGATGTTCAGCATTTGAATACCAGTGGCCCTACCATGCAGCCTTAGGCTATGTTCACACAACGTATATTTTCTTAAAATCACAGGCGTTGTACAACGGCCGTGATTATTACAAGAATATATGTTGCATTGCTGTTTATGGGATCCCAGCCGGAGCGTATACACATGGTATATGCTCCGGCCAGGATCTCTTGCGGCGCCGCAAACAACTGACAGGTCAGTTTTCTGCCACCGCTATTCATTGAATAGCAGCCATAGAAAACTATGTCAGTGCACACTGTGGAGCGAGCAAGCTGTGGGGACTTCTGATGCAGGCGCGCACGGATGCGCCTGCATCAGAACTCTGCAGCGGGAAAGATCATCCGGATGATCTTTTCAGAGACCGGCCGTTCCGTGACCTGGCCGGGTCACGAAACGGCTGGTCTCTTACGACGTGTGAACATAGCCTTAGGGAGTTGGGGAAAACATGGATACAGCTATATGCTGAAAGATCGGACCCGAGCATGACTGAGTTGCATTATCTAGTCCTTATCTAGTCCTTATATTTATCCACCGATAGACACAGTACTTTCGAGTAAAATTTTTATTTGGAGTGTTCCACTGTTCCATCAAGTTTTATCACTGTTTTACTAAGAAACTGATCTTTTACCATCCAAATACCAGTGTTTGTAGCCTTCGTTAAACAGCACTGATATGGTGTCGTTTTTGCATGCTATTGTAAGGCCCATATTACACAGTCCGATGATCAGGGTAAGCGAGTGCTGATCTAGCAGAGCCTATTAGATGGCTCAATAAACGTGCAGCAAGGACTGCACGGACATTGTTAGCAATGTCTGTGCAGACCTTGCTTTAAAGGTGTAAAATAATAAAGATATACTTACCTCTTCACACTCCTCCTGTGTCCTCCAGCCCTATCTGTGAAATTCCCCGCTGACTGCAGCTGCTGCTGTCACTTCCGAGTCCGTCTCTGCTTTGACAGACAGCTCAGCCAGACAGGATAGCGCCACACCAGTTATTAGCTGAGCGGCCTGTCATTGCAGAGATGGGTTTAGAAGTGATAGACAATGCCGGAGGATACTGGTGGAGCTTGGACAGGTAAGTACATCTTTGTTATTTTCTATACCTAATCAGCCATCGTAACCAGCTTAGGATGCACAACCTGTGGCCGATGATTTTGTTAACATGTTGAAAGATGATGTTAGCTGATAGTCGGCACCTCGGCTGATCGTTGTCCTTATTACACAGGGCGATATCTGTCTGATTTGTCAGATAATCATCCCTGGAGGGAATTTCAAGCAGAATTAGGCTATGTTCACACGGTGTATGAGACCGGTCTTTCCGTGACCCAGCCGGGTCATGGAAGGTCCGGTCTCTGTAAAGATCATCCCGGCCGGTACTGCAGTACCGGTTGGATGATCTTTCCGGCTGCAGTATTCTGAGCATCAGCACGCCTGCATCAGAACTCTCATAGCACACAATGAAGTAAGCAACCATAGCCGCTCGCTTCATTGTGTGAACTGAATTGCGGTCGCAGAAAACTGACATGTCAGTTTTTTGCGGCGCCGCATGGGATCCCCGACGGAGCGTATGATGTGTATACGCTTCAGCCGGGATCCCATAGAAGAATAGGCAGTGTTCCACACCGTACAAAGTACGGCTGTTGTTGCCGATGGCTGTGTGAACATAGCCTTAAAAGTGTAAAGGAAATTAAGCTGTATTTTATATTTTTGTATCTATTGTATTTGATTTACATGTAAGGTCAGATTTACATATAAGGTCAGGTTTACTTAATTTTTACTTAATGTCTAAGTTTTCTCTTAAACAGGCAGAAGATATGGGCGTGAATCTTGTAGACTGGCGCTCATACAATGAACCTCTATTACATGGCTCGGTTATTGTGCGGGCATGATTGATTGCTGAATCATTTCTGCAGCCCTTCACTTACAGGGTTGTATGATCCTAGAGATCAGCCTGATGAATGCTAATGTCTGGGTCTGTTACAAGGGGCAATAAATGCAAAATTTGTGAAGGTGTCTTGACTCTCTTCCAATGCTAGATGGTGGTGGTAGGGGGGGGGGGGGGGGGCGGAAAAAATTGGCATGTTAAATTTCAACCAGCCTGGTACTTTGTTCCTAAGAGAGATAAGCCACTGCCAGAGGCATCTGGCAGACTCCAATTCCTCTCACCCCATTGAAAAGACATGCACACTTGGCTCAGCTTGAGCATTCATGTTTATGGTGGAGTTAGAAGACACAGCTGTCAGATAATACTGTCCTTCAGCCAACAGCTATCTGGACCGTATGGACTGTTAGGATTTCCTTCTGGTATAGGTCAAACAAGATGTGCATTAATAACTGCATCAATACAGGCCTATGAATGAGGCCTAAGTCTATGGCTGCACTACCTGGCTCTGCTACCTATAGGCTACACCTGCAATTTATTTACCTTCATCTAATTTACTGTATATCTGTATGCCATACCCATCTTTTAATAAAGATTTTGGAAACTGTAGCTGATGCTTCTCTGTAGGTATAGCCTAAAAAGCATTTGTCTGTTCACCATTGCCAGAAAAGGGAGTAAATGGGATTCAGTCTTATGACCACATTCAGATTATCACTGACATATAACAGTAGACTACATGTAACAGCCCTATCCACATGTGCAGTAGCAGGAAACATCCACACATATTCAGGACATGAGCAGATACTGACATGTCCAGAATTAGGCTTAGATTTGCCAGCAGTATGAATGGGATGTCATTATGCCCCACTGACGTACTCCAGAAAAAATAAGCGTGGGATAATGTCCATTATTCACAAGGATTCCATGCCGAAAGGCTGACAATTAGCTCCATTGAACTTCAGTGTGAATCCACATTCAAACATGGAGTATTCCACTATTGCAAATTGTGACCATGTCAACATAGGATTACGTTGTGGAAACTGCCACAGGTTTTCTATGCAGTAAAGTGCAGCAAAATCTGCTTGTAATAATCTATACCAAATCATGCGGATGCAGGGGCAGATTTGTTGTGGGTTTTCTACTGTGGATGCTGATTCCTAGATTATGGTAAAGCAGGCATGCCCAAAGTCCGGCCGGAGGGCCATTTGCGGCCCGCGTTCTGAACTTTTACCTCCCCCCAGGTATCCAGCTTGCTATTATCTGCCTGTGTTATAAAGCATATAGCATGTAGCATGTAAAATGGTCGGCCCTCGCACATGTTCACTTCATCAAATTTGGCACTCTTCGAAAAAAGTTTGGACATGCCTGTGGTAAAGTTATAGGGGGGCATGTACAAAGGGTCTGGCCAGAAGGCGTACGCCAGGGAGAAGGCGCAGATTCGCCCCTATTTCCTGGCGTACGCCTGTGGTATGCCCCACTCGCCCAATGGGCGTTGCAAGGCGCAGGCATAACTCATGCTGGGTGCAGGTTCGTTCGTGCGCCTCTTAGTGAACTTGGACAGGAAAAATGGAACGGGGCCTAAGTAAATCCTCCCCCTAGGGGGAAAAAAGCAATTTGTTGCCTATCCGCAGTAGGGCATTTATCCACTGGATCCCCAGCATCTCCACAGCAAATCAGAAACACCTGCAGATTGAGGCTATATGTACACAAGGATTTTCAACGGCCGTTAATGATACTCAAAATACCAGCTGTTGTTTAACATACTTTGGCGGCTGTCATTACAATGACGGCTGTTAGTACATTAATAAAGTTTAGGGCGAATGAGGGCCGCGTTCAACACCCTTGTTGGTGTGGCAATTTTAGAAGTCCTTGGAATTTTGTGGAAAAGACGATCAAAAAAAAAATCTGTGTGTAAACAACTTAAAATAATGTCCATTGTTCAGTAAATAAGGGCCAACAATAATGTTAATTTGACGTCTGCTGCGAACAACGGCCGGTATTCTATGCATTGTGTGAACTAACGTCCGTTGTTTGTATGGACTTCAATGGAAATAATTGAAGACTGATAACAACGTCCGTTATTCTAAGTATCAAATAATGGGCATTTGGTTTTGGTTCCTCCGTTGAGGTCTACAAATCCTATTCATATTGCTACTACCTTAATACACTTCAGATCTTTCCCTTGGCAAAAAAACCTGCAGAGTACCCACCCTTTGTGAACATACCCTAAGGTTATATTCATTTAGACAGTTTTAGTGCATATATCATACATTGTAATTAATAAGGAAGACTACAGTAGAAAGCCACTTTTTAAAGACACAGCCACATTATTTAAATAGTGTGGTGATGCACATACTCATAGGAATTGTTTTAGAATCACCTAGAACTATCTATGAGAAACACCACATGAACATATAGAAATCAACATGAGAATTATGTACGATTAATGTGGGTTGAAAGCTAAGAGTCCATCCCTATTGTCAGGACATCAATATTGATGGCCTATCCTTAAACCAGTCCACCATCAGTGTCAAATTAATGGGGGTCTGGTTTCTGGTACCCATGCCAATCTGTTGATTATAGGGGCAGATCAGTCCCATAAACCTAAATGTAAGACCCTATCGACATGATGTTGCATACTGCATATTTAGGATGGGTCATCAATTTTATAGTCCTGGGAACCCTTCTAAGGGTATGTGGTGGATATTTTGTATATCCATAGAAAAATTTTGTATAAGGTACATAAATGGAGATAGAAAATCCCATTCACGTACAGTGTAAAACATCCACAATCAGATTTCTTCCAGATTTACAGACTCTACATCAAAGATTTCAGGCCATCTCCACAGAAGAAATATCTGCTGCATGTGCACACAGTCTAACCATCTAGGTTTTTTTGTGCAAACATTAGGTTTTGTATAATTTTCATCTACCTTGCCAGATGTTCAGAAAGACTAATCACTACATGTTATCCATATTTCATTTGTTTGGTTTGTCTTGTCTGTTTATTCTTTGTTGTTACTTGTAGTAATTTTTTATTGTGGATCATATATTAGAAAAATCAATTCTGTATATTTTCACCCCCTCAGGTTTTTTGCTGTCCATTCTGTGCTTATGTGAGTCCCTCTGAAGAACAGGTCCACAGTCATGCTGTGTCTCAGCATGCCCTGCAGCCGACTTTTCGCTGCCCGTTGTGCCAGGAACAGCTAACAGGAACTGCAAACCTGAGAGGGCACCTGGGACATGGACACAATGTAGTCTCTGAATGTGTGGAGAAGTTGTTACAGGTGGTGAGTATTTTACAAACTTTTTTTTTACCTTTATGACTTAATGGGTTTCAATAGAAACTCCGCATTCGGGCGATAATCGCTTGGTGTAATAGCTCTTGTTAAAAGGCAACAATCAACCAACATGCACAATGTCTGCTGATCCTTGTCTTTTAACATGTTGAAAAATTTTGGATTGTTAACAACGTTCTGCTGGCCATCGCTATGCGTAATAGGATCTGCGGCAGCAGACTGCCACTCTCTCCCACTTGCTGTCAGCACGTGTAGTAGCGGGGGCAGCGAGTGGGGAACGAGAAACAAGTGAGCGCTGATCACTTGCTTCTCGCTATAGTAATCTGACCATATGACATGAAATTTTAGTCACTTGGTACAAAAACTATACTACCATTAGTATCTGAGATGGTTATTGGCAGATAAATACCTTTTGAACATGATTTGCACAGATTTGTTTTGATATTATTAGGGGCATAGCTACAAAGGGTGCAAAGTATTATAAATAACACATGATATGTGTATATTTGCATTATTTTGCATTATGGCTAAGGAGACTCACGTTATGTCTGCGGTTGTTATGTATTTCATGTCATGTTTTTCAGGCACAGAAAGTTAATATAAATTTTAGGACCAGAATTATTCCTGTGAGAGTAATAGAGGAACCCGACCAGCCTGTCACAGAGAACACACCTTCTAGTGAGTTTCCTAACTTGTTTGTATTTTTCCCCTCACGTACTGAACTCTTCACATGTTAGAAAAAACACACAAAAAACTTGCAGTTTCCATCTCACTTTGACTTCAATGGGGAATAGTCAGTAATCGCATGGTTTTTAAAAACTGTGATGAAAACATGAATTGCTTGGAAGCCATATTGAAATCCATGGGAGCTTGAAAAAACACTTCAAAGTCCACATAAAAACACAACAATGCTGATTTTAAGGGATTTTTTTTAGTTATTTTTTTACCATATTGAACCCATATTCATTAAGACTCATCATTTTGTCACTCAAAACTCGGTGATCAAAACATTAGAATTGTTTCCTATAGCCGCCAATGAAAGCCCAGTTTATATGTTACTCCTATGCTTTTCCCCTGGTGGTGTATTGATTCGTTTTGCCTTGTACACCAGAGCAGACACATTTACTGGTATAAATTATAGCAGTGAGCTATACAGTCAGTGTGCCAAACTTATAAAGAGGTGTGCACTTCTTAATAAAACTTGTCACATTTTACACCAGTGCATATAAAATGCCATTCCTAATAAACTCCCCCTTTGTGTTTTGATATTTTGTTGATTTAATGGCAGATAACACTAGCTGCTCTTGAACTGCACCTTTTGTTCTTTTGCATAGGTGAAGCTACAGAATGTTCCCCTCCAGATTCCCCTGATGACAGTTCCACAAACCCTGCTGAGGCTGTTGACACTGTAACAGATAATGAGAAAGCACAAGATGAAACATCATGCCCTTTGTGTCCAGTGATGTCTGAAAATTCACAAGACCTAAGAACTCACTTGGAAAAAGATCATCCGGAGCTCAG
Source organism: Dendropsophus ebraccatus (assembly GCF_027789765.1). Taxonomy (NCBI): domain Eukaryota; kingdom Metazoa; phylum Chordata; class Amphibia; order Anura; family Hylidae; genus Dendropsophus; species Dendropsophus ebraccatus. The sequence continues at coordinate 45,608,527 of NC_091456.1, read as the reverse complement.
TCAATCTGAAATCCAGCAGGCCTGTGAAAGTCGAGGCCGTGAAGTAGATATTGTAGAGCAGGAGGAGAGAAAAGGCTCTCAGGAAAACACACCTGCTCAACCTCAACAATCTACATATCGGAAGACTGCCAACTTTGCCATGGACAAGTTTATGGATCCATCAAGACCTCATAAATGTGTTGTGTGCAAGGAATCCTTTACCCAAAAAAATATTCTCCTTGTACATTATAATTCGGTATCTCACTTGCACAAAGTGCGTAAAGCCTCACTTGACCCTTCCCTTTCCACCAGAAATGAGTCAGGAGTAGGAAACACAGGGCATGGTGTACAGACAGGACAAGACAAACCTTACAAGTGCACAGTGTGCCATGTATCATACAACCAAAGCTCGACATTAGAAATTCACATGCGTTCTGTTCTCCACCAGACCCGCTCCAGGACCTCAAAGCAGGATCCTGCTAAGACTCCATCTGAAAAGCCTCATAGAGACTCTGGAATTAAAAGTGAGACTGTTACTGATAATAGAGGGGAACCAGCAGATGTACAAGGAATTGATGTTACTAAAAAGAGACTACAGCAACTTGGACCATGCATGGGAGTTCCACTACTGCCCACTACTGTTGCTCCTTCATCAATGCCACTTTCAGTGGATTTGTCCAGGCCACCACCACTTGTCCAGCCATCTCCACTTTTTGCACCATCACTACTTCCCTCATTTCCACTTATACCTGAAACCCTTTTGAAATTCCAGCGTCAACAACAGCAACTACTTCTTCCATTTTACCTTCAGGAGCTGAAAGTCAGTGGAGATGGGAGTTCAACTCCTTTACTGCCCTTTGGGGGTGCGCAGCAGCCTCCACCTGTCAAAGATGAAGGAGATCAACCAAGTGCAACCCCTAGACAAGCAAGTGAGAGGGATGAAAAAATGCCAGATGAGCGTGATGCAGCCACTGGAGAGACAAGTGCTTCACAAAATCCAGATTCTTCTTCCAAGGTTTCTGGAGACCCCACAGGGTCTGCAGCACGGGCTTTGCTAGAAAATTTTGGCTTCGAGTTGGTCACACAATACAATGAGGGAAGACAGCCAGTGACTTCCCAAGCTCAGCCTCAGCCACGACCTCCTGCTCCGCCACTTGATACATCACCTACGACTTCTTCCATTGAGAAACTACAGTGTGGTACTTGTGGTAAACTTTTCTCAAACAGATTGATACTTAAAACACACGAAGAGCACATGCACCAGCGTTTACTCCCTTTTGAAGCTTTGAGTCGCTATGCTGCCAACTTCCGTCGTACCTATGATAGTCATAACCCTTCAGGAGCTAATTCTGATATACCAGGGTCATCAGTTACTCCACTGGACTTTTCTGTTACTTCTCAGCTTTCGCATTGTTCTAAAGACTTGGAGCAACAAGAAGTTATACTTGAGCATGGTGTTACAATTGAACAGCTCAGTTTCCTGCAAAGTCTATTCGATTTTCCAGGGCCTTTGCTTGAAGAACAAATCATGTGGGTAGCTGATAAAACTGGTCTGTCCCCTGCAACCGTCCATCACTGGTACAAGCAAAAAGAGAATATTATCCAAGAAAATCAGGAGGAAGATGCAGAAGAAAATGCACGACTTGATAGATTGGCTCATCGTCGTTTCTCAAGGACAAAATTCTCTGAATTTCAAACCCAAGCCCTGAACAGCTTTTTTGAATCCAGTGCCTATCCTAGAGATAGTGAGGTAGAACACTTGTCTGAGTTATTGGGCCTTTCTGGAAGAGTAGTGGTCGTGTGGTTTCAAAATGCTCGTCAGAAAGCACGAAAACAAGCTGCAGAAACTGGGACCTCTCCTTCACCCCCGCTTCATCTTGGTCAACCAGGGGAACGCCCTGCTGCCAATAGTAAAATACCACCCTGTCGTAAATGTGGTACTACTCTCCCTTGTATATTTCAACTAATCCGTCATCTTAAAATCTGCTATAATGATCACATTGAAGAAACAACTGAAGTACAAGAAAAGGAAGAGGAATTAGATAAAAATAAACCAAATGAAGAGCCTATGACTGACCCTGTTGACAACCAAGAGAAGGCCAACATAAATGAGCAAGAAAAGCCAGAAAATGAGCAAAGTAATAATGGTGGAGAACAAGAACCCATAACTGCAGTGACCAAAGGAAATATTGGTTCCCCTAAAGCAAGTGAAGGAAATGCACAACAGTCTGAACAAACTGATCAGCCAACAGAACAGAATGAACCATCCAACCTTACAAGTTCCTCTGATCAGAACCAAAGCAAATCATTACCAAGTAGTACTCAGATCTCCACTAATGCACCACTAATGGATCTCTCTCTCCTTATACCTGGTGGGACTGGTGATGTGTCCTGCCAAAGAAAAAGAAAACATGAGGAAGAAAGCCTGTCCCCAACTGGAAGTGAAGGTGGAGATGAACCTCCCAGAGACAAGCGTTTGAGGACCACCATATTACCAGAACAACTTGATATTTTACATCGATGGTATCTTCAAGATTCCAACCCCACAAGAAGCACTCTAGAGCGCATATCTCTTGAGGTAGGCTTAAAGAAGAGAGTAGTTCAAGTATGGTTTCAGAACACAAGAGCCCGTGAGCGTAAAGGTCAATACCGAGGGGGAGCACCATCATCTGTTTCAGCTCCCAAGCAGCAAGATGATTCTCCAAATGAAGGTTCAAAAAGAGAGGGAGTAAATTATTATTACAGTGCACCTACAAGCCAACTTCTTCCCCAGTTACCAGCAAAATCAGCCTCTTCAGCTGTGCAAACTACATGTTCTTCAATACTGCCAAAACCTCCACCCTCTTGTAGTGGTACAGCAACTTCAGTTACAAAGTCTCTGGTTAATCCCACTCAGGCACTTTCAGGAATACTTAGTGCTACACAAGTTTTACCTAGTTTAGTTAATCCTTCACAAGCTATAACTAATTTTACTAATCCTCAGGCTTTGCCTGGTCTCGTCAACCCACCTCAAGCTTTATCTGGTTTAGTAAACCCAAACCAAACATTTGCTGGTCTTGTTAATCCAGCCCAAGTACTCTCCAGCCTTGTTAGCACTTCCCAACCTTCACAAGGTTTACTCCTGGCTTCATTCACAGGCAAGCCTGCACCACCAATTTTACTGTCTTCAACCCCAGAGGTTAAGTTGCATTCCTCAGCAAGTCAGCATGTTTCTGCCCAGTCATCTGGAGGGCAGACTGTGGAGCCTGAAAAAACATTGACACCACCATTTTCTGACGCTACCGATTCTTCTAAAGACATACATTCAGAGCAGCAAACTACTGAGAACCAAACAGTGGAAAACCAAACTACAAACAACCAAAAATATTTAGATGAGAATCGAGTCATGAAAAACATGGAATCCCTTATGCACAGTCCACAAGGTGGTGACATAAGTGATTCATCAAGCTCAGATCCTGGACCCTCTAGCCCTGGTAAAGGAGCTTTAAATTCTGAAGGATTGTTGGGTTCTTCTGGAGCAAGACGTTATCGTACCCAAATGAGTAGCTTGCAGTTGCGCATACTAAAGGCCTGTTATGCTGAATATCGTACTCCAAGCATGCAAGAATGTGACTGCCTTGGGGGAGAAATTGGGCTGCAGAAGAGAGTTGTGCAAGTTTGGTTCCAAAATGCAAGAGCCAAAGAAAAGAAAGCCAGATTACAGGGTTTGGTTGGTACAGCCTCTACAAATGAAGGCCCTCAACCTACAGAATGTACTCACTGTAATATAAAATATGGGCCCACCACCCTATGTCGTGCCCACATATTCTCTCGACAACATATTGCAAGACTGAGAGTATCAATACAGCAGCAACTAAAGGAAGAAAGTCGATACCGGGACGCTCACCCCAGTGGAGGAGCAGCTCCAGTTTCTGAAAGCAAACCAGCGCAACAGATTCTCAACTTTCAGAGTCCTGCCACAGTACCTCCTCAGATACAGAGGCTCACTCCCTTGCTTATGCCTGGTCAGGGCATCCCTGCACCGATTGGTGGATTGGCAACTTTCAACACAGGTAAAATACAGTTTAGAAATAGGAAATATATACAAAATGGATTGGGTTATAGTCATAGTATTCTATAATGTTACAGGGGTTTTCCAGGCAAAACCCATTGATGGCCTGTCCACAATATAGGCCATCACTACACTGCAGGCTTCCAGCTCTATACTCTATGTTTACTTCTGGCTTATGGGCTGTGCAGAACAGCTGATCACCAGGGGCCCTAGGTTTCAGCAGCTGATCAGCAGTTGATGTTTTTTTCTAGACTCCTAACTCCTTTAAGTTCTTAGCATTACCTAGTGGGACCCTGAAGAATTTGTTTCACAGTCTTGTGGAACATACATAAAAAATAGTGGGGAACAGATTACAACATTACATTAGGCCAGTGCCTGAAGTGTCTCCAACTATATATTGTAATGTTCCTGCATTTTTCCTTCTGCCTAGGTGTCGGTGATCATGCAGTGTATACATGTAACACACTAACACTGTAGCCACCTTTACTAATGCTACGTTTACACGGATCGATTATCGGGCGAATTTTCGCAATAACGATCGAATTCGAACGATAATCGTACGTGTAAACGCAGCGAACGATCGAAAAATCGTTCATTTTGATCTTTTAACATGTTCATAAATCGTTGTTAGACGTTCGCAAAAAATTCACCGATCGTTCCGTGTAAACAGTCGTTCACTGATTTTACCTATGTGTGAGATAGGCTTAACCGATCGCAAAACGAATTTTCTGTACGATATATCGTTCCATCTAAACGCTGATCGTTATAAAAAAAAAAATCGTTACTTCGAAATCGTTAATCGTACGGTCGGGCCAATAATCACCTTGTGTAAACTTAGCATTAAGGTCCATTTACACAGAAAGATTATCTGACAGATTATCTGCCAAAGATTTGAAGCCAAAGCAAGGAACAGACTATAAACATGGAACAGATCATAAAGGAAAGCCTGAGATTTCTCCTCTTTTCGAATCCATTCCTGGCTTTGGCTTAAATTTTTGGCAGATAATCTGTCAGATAATCTTTCTGTGTAAATGGACCCTAATGCTAAGTTTACACGAGGCGATTATTGGCCTGATCATACGATTAACGATTTCGAAGTAACGATTTTTTTTTTATAACGATCATTGTTTAGATGGAACGATATATCGTACAGAAAATTCGTTTTGCGATCGGTTAAGCCTATCTCACACATAGGTAAAATCAGTGAACGACTGTTTACACGGAACGATCTGCGAATTTTTTGCGAACGACTATTTAAGAACATGAACATTAACATTAAAAGATCAAAATGAACGATTTATCAATCGTTCGCCGCGTGTACACGTACGATTATCGTTCAAATTCGATCATTATCGCGAAAATTCGTTCCGTGTAAACGTAGCATTACTCTGAGTAGTACAGAGGATTGCCCATAAGAGAGATTGGAAAAGAGGCACCAATGATAGGAGCAAGGAGGGTCAGATGAAACATAATGCCGGTATTTGACAGACGGCTGAAGGTTTTGTACTACTGACTAAAACAAATTGTCTATGTGCAGTTAATGTTTAGGTGGGTTAACACAGAGCAGCAAAAATATGGCTGCAACATGCAAGTCTGCATGGTTTTCAAATAGACCTCAGTTCAAGGCTTTTGACTGCACTCAATGCTGACGCTAAGTAAGAAGGCCCTAAATGTATCGTAATTCCATTTTAACCAGTTGTATAGTTTCACTGGTAATCCAAAATGCTAATATAATAGCTTTCATAGATGGGCTATGTTCATACACTGTCTTTTTTTGACGGCCCTCTTTTTGGGCGTCCATCATTTTCAGGCCAAATTACATCTGTTAACGTCCATGATATTAAAATAATAGATGTTGTTTGGCCTCAAAATGATGGTCGTCAAAAAAAGACGGTGAGTGAACTTAGCCATAGACTGTGTTCACATGTACACCTACCATTCTTCAAAAAGGAAACCCATAATGGATATTAACCTTTATTAACTTAAAATTTCATATTACTCACCATAATGTAGACACAGATACCATAATGTAGATACAGCAATATGACTGCTAGTGTGATGACAAAGAATCAGCTCCTTGTAGCATGTTCTCCATCTGTAGGGAGACAAACAAAAATTGTGTGTATGCAACTATATTCCTTATATTGTTTCAAACACATTTTTAAATTCTGGATATTTTTAGTTTACTATTACCATGCACCCACAGGAGCGAGCGCTGAGCTAACAGGTTGGCCGCTTGCTTCCCCTGGAAAATGTATGCTCACAAATGTGCCCATAGAAAGAAAAGGGTCTGGAGGTGTTCATGTCACTAAATGCTGTTACAAACAGCTTGGGCAAGATAGAAGCCCTTATAACAATGTTTTGCACATAAAATTTACAAAATTACAGTCAAAAAAATAAAAACAGAAAAAAAAAACATGTTCTGGTATCAGGCACTAATCAGTAAAACAAATCAAAGGCCTCATACCACAAGTTTAGTAGTTTTTCAAGACCGTATATTATGTTTGCAATACGCTATAGGCAAAAATGCATCCATAATGCGTCCGTAATTGTCAGTATTTTTTACGGATCCATAAAGGGGTACAGTACTTCTAAAGAAAAGAGGAATGGTCAAAATGATTTGTGGACTTTACGGAAGCAACGTCCGTCACGTCTGCACAGAATACTGATCCCATTTACTTCTATTGATGTGTTTGTGGCGCAGTTACAGTCAGGGCATGTCATCCGCATCTCTTGCGGATCCATAAAATGGGAACGGTGTCAACAGCCCAGTAAAAGTCAATGGGCCCTAAATTTGTCTGTAATTGTGGATTCGGCTGCAGTGAACAATCTTCTCACATCTTTATTAGTTGGAAAATGGCGCTTATTTTAGTTAAAGCCTATGCCTACATAGAGGAGGCTTAAATATCCTTATTTAAGAGGCATGCTATTTTAACAAGTTGGTGCATTTTACTTCCAACAGCTTGGTTCTAGACTTAAATAGGTATTCCTATCTGAGCTTGTTGTCCCCTATCTATGGTGGTCAAGTAAATAAGTGGTCATTCGTCATTAAGTGGTCATCTGGTTTACCATACATATATTATGCACAGCCACATTAAGTGGTTAAAGCAAAGTATTCAATGGTGCAAAGCCCACCAAATACATAGAAGCAGCCCTCGGTATGAAGTCTGTTCAACGTTTTACTATAATGCATGCCCTATAATGTGCATATATACGTAATAGTAATAAATACAGTTATCACTAAAATTTGTACATTTTACAACATTACCATAAGAAATGACATCCAGTGGAATAAATTGGACTTTTGAACTGCTAGTGCTGCCCTGTCACCTTTCTGTTGGACTCACATAATATTATCAGGTTGTCATTATTATTGTAATGGTTTGTTCTCTAGGTCAACTTTATCTGTGAATTATTATATTTGGGAAGCGCACTTAAAATAATCCAGTAATCCTAACAATCCAGGTGTTTAACCTATACATTGCTATTCCTAGGGATCAGAGCGCTTTAAAAGCAGAGCTAATTTGGCCCGACTAAGCTAATAAATAGCCAATCCCTTAGATATGGTTACTGTAGATCTGCCCACTTCCATTCACAAACCTTATAATCCAGCAAAACGCATGCATTATTTCTGGTGAAAATTGCTATGTTCATCACCAGTGAGACAACAAAGCACATAGAGAACAATAAAAGCAATCATTTTTCTAGCAATAATTAAGCAAATACTATCAGAAATACCTTGTTACACTGAGGTGTCACGCAAGCATGTATTTCTGCATCAACAAACATTATTATAACTGGGTTCACACTACGTATATTTCAGTCAGTATTGTGGTCCTCATATTGCAACCAAAACCAGGAGTGGATTAAAAACACAGAAAGGATCTGTTCACACAATGGTGAAATTGAGTGGATGGCCGCCATATAACAGTAAATAACGGCCATTATTTCAACACAACGGCCGTTGTTTTAAAATAAGAACAAATATTTGCCATTAAATGGCGGCCATCCACTCAATTTCAACATTGTGTGAACAGATTCTTTCTGTGTTTTTAATCCACTCCTGGTTTTGGTTGCAATATAAGGACCACAATACTGACTGAAATATACGTAGTGTGAACCCAGTTAAAGTGGTATTCTAGTTTGAGTCATGTTTCAGTCATGTGTTTTTGAACAATAATAAGTTACCTCTTCTATAATGACTAGGCAGTCATTGCTCCAATAATTTACCTTTTAATATAAATTAAGATTAGAAAAATATCAAATGTTAAATTAATATGAGGCATATGAGAATAATATAGCCTAGCTTCCGGTGTGATTTATTAGTATACAGTCAGCTAAAACTATAAATTTCATTATTTACAGTATTGAGATGCTAGTCAGGATTTCTATTTTAGAATTCTACTCAAATTTTACTTGGCATTTGCATCTTAATTAGGCTATGTTCACACTACGTATATTTGAGGCAGTATTTGGTCCTCAAGTCAGATCCTCATAGCAACCAAAACCAGGAGTGGATTAAAAACACAGAAAGGCTCTGTTCACACAATGTTGAAATTGAGTGGATGGCCGCCATATAACAGTAAATAACTGCCATTATTTCAATATAACAGCCGTTGTTTTAAAATAACAGCAAATATTTGCCATTAAATGACGGCCATCCACTCAATTTCAACATTGTGTGAACAGAGCCTTTCTGTGTTTTCAATCCACTCCTGGTTTTGGTTGCTATGAGGATCTGACTTGAGGACCAAATACTGCCTCAAATATACGTAGTGTGAACATAGTAGACAGTAGATGTGATATAAAGCAAGTTTATAGTTTACATAATTTTTTTTTTTTGTCATCGTCCTTTTAAACAAAACTAAACTTACCAGAAATACAGGTCCTGTCTCCTGAAGCTTTTTAGTCTTGTGCTGGTTGAAAAATAAGAGACTAAACACAGGAATTCCGGACAGTACACAGAGTCACAGTTCAGTGTGTCCGTCAGTCACATGACTTGTCTTTAGCGCAGATGACCTGGGAAACACTGGACTTCCTGTATTTAGATCCTTTGGGGAAAAAAAGAGTCAGAACACAGGAAGTGCTGTGTTTTCCATGATAACTAAAAAAAAAAATAAAAAAATTAATGAATGTAAATTGTAAATATACTTTATATCACATCTACTGTTGATTTAGATTTGTAAACTTATAATGACAGTGACACTTTAAGCTGGCCATACACATACAACACCCCAATACCCACACCCCTAGCAACAACCAAGCTAAAATGGTTTAAAAAAAACAATTGGCAGACGATAATTTCTCTAATTTTGTTTTGTCTCTATTCTTAGGCCCTCCTCCCAGTCTCATAGGGATGACTTCCTCTGTACCTCCAGCTCTCCTTCCCCGTGCAGCACCATCTGCCCCCACTTCCTCGCACACTACCAAGGATACCACTAAGGACTCCACACAACCTGCATTGACCCCTGAAAACACAGTTCCCTCTGCTATAAAGGCTGCTCCTCTGATGGGGGCACCTTTTATGCCTTTTTCACTTGCTCCAGCGGCCACTCCCCTGTTCACCCCCCAGATACAGGGCCCATACTTTCAACAGCTATATGGCTTAAAGAAGCGTCTGTTTCCAATAAACCCCGTGATTCCTCACACACTTCTAGGGCTGCTCCCGGCACCCCTTAAATTGGCTCCTGAGACATCTTCATCCCGCATGCCAGAGCCTTCACAGATGAAAACCGAAAGCAGTGGGAGTCAGGAACCTACAGTGGGAGAGGAAGAAAGTGTGGAGCGTGATGATGAATTAGAAGATGAAGATATTCCAATGGTGGATGTGGCAATTAGGTACCAGTGCCAACGCTGCAAGACATCTTATGATGAAGAAGGAGAAGCAGAAGCCCATCAGCGCGCAGGTTGTTACACTGGCCCTCCTCCACATCCACCGCCTCTAAGAGTGAGGGTCTGTACCTATCACTGCCTCTCCTGCCAAGTACTACTGCAGGGTCCCGCAGCTCGAAGCCAACATCTGAGGTCACAGCAGCACCGTGCACAAAGTGCATGCAGTGATGGAGCATCCTCTGCAATACCTCAACTCAGGCCAAAGAGTGCTGCTACCTCTGTGCTCATGGCTTTATAGAGACACTCTATTGCTGTCTCACACTTCAGCTTTGAGGCTGTCTCTCTATTTTATTTCACTTCTTGTGTACGTTTTATTTACCCCCTTAGAGTGTTTACGTCTGTTCCCTTTTTATGTGACTGTCTCCCCGTTTGTGTCTTGTCTGTTACAAATGAAGCATTCCCTCACTCAAGAATGCTTCCACGCCCTTTAACCTGCTGGAGGGACACTTCCCAGCTCTCATGACTGTCTCCCTAGCTTATATGTATGTGTCTCTCCAGCAGGAAAGTATACACAAAGAACATCACAATACAGGCCAAAAAGAAAATGAAAAACCCTTAAACCTCTGCATAGAAATACTGAGAACCCAAAGCTTTTCTGCATTTTCCTGAACCTGGTGCCAAAACAAGAGTGACCTCCCCCTGTCTATGGACTCTTTACCCAAACTTCCTAACTTAGGGAGAGGGAATGACTGAACAATAAACCAATGAACAGGGGGAGGGGAAAAAAACGAAATATAACCAAAAGTTCCATGACTTACGGAACCAAACAAGAGGCAATGCCTGCTCTGCTGTGGCACATGCATGAACACGTGTGCACATAGAGATTTTGGGAGTTTTATTTCAGATATGGAATACAGCACCTCTCAACCAGTGACTTGAACTTTGTAATACTTAGGGGTGTTAACAGCACTCCAAGAACTCTCGCTGTGATGCTTTAACCATTTGTGGAGGGGACAAGGGAAGGGCTTTATCTCTCGGGGGAGGGTTATGGGGGGAGGGACATTTTTTTCACTCCCTTGCTCCCCTGTTTCGCTCTCCCCATACCTCACTCTCAATGTTTTAAGCTTGGGGGGATTTTTTTTGGGTGGGTAGGGAGGGATTGGGAAATTTAACCACCAAACAAGGAAACACAAGTAAAAAAAAAAATACTGAACACAAAATATAATTACAACCTTTTGAATCCAAAGTTACATAAAATGAACACATTCACACCAAAAAAAAAATAAAAAAAATGAAGAGGAAGATTGGCATTGGAAATGGACGATGATTTGTATTATGGGTTACAGAAAAATGCTGTGTGACTACGTTTAGTTCATCACTCCGAGCAGCATGGAATCTGCATAGGTGTACATAAACAGGCATGTGTTTGGTATGGACTCTTCTGTTATTTGAACAGTCTAGCTTGGGTTACTAATACTTATGAAAGAACATCTATATAGATTTACATTTCTTACATTCCCTCATTTATCTCAAAATTTACTTTCTTGTATATTTCCTTAGTCATTCTACTCTCTTTCTAACACTGGCTGTTTTCACGAAAGCCTGTCAAATACTCATTTTTGGGTCCGTAATATGGATGCACGCTTCGTCTGTCAGTTCAAGACATCTGGCCTGTGGTCAGGCCGAGACATCTGTAATATAGATGCAAAAATGTGCATGTAACATGCTTATAAGCAGAGTTAAGCGAATTTACAGTAATAACAAAACAAAGCCCTTTATTATCTCTGCAATCCGCTGGGAGAAGTTTCCCAGGACTGGATCCAGCTTTTCCCAGCCCCTGAGTGAGTTAAAAGGCAGCAGGCTGATGAGTGGATTGCAGAGATAAGGAAGCGCTTTGCTTTGTTATTACTGTAAATTTGCCCATCTCTACTCTAAGCTTGGGTGAAATATAGAGATGATCGAACATCTGAAAAAGCTAGGTTCGAGTACCTTCTGTATTTGATTGCTGATTTCTTCACGGTCCGTGTGGAAGGAGGAGACATCCCAGGGACTGCCTGGAATTCCAGGCGGTTCCGGGATGTCTCCTTGTTCGGCATGGACCGTGAAGACATCAGCAATCAAATACGGAAGGTCCGGCTAGGTTCGATGGAACCTAACTTTTTCAGATGTTCAATCATCTCTAGTGAAATTAGCCCTTCTTTGAGTACAATGTTTGGGCAATCTGTAGAATTACAGCTGTGGACTGGTATAGGGAGCCATACATATAAGATAAATATGGCCGCAACTGCTGATTTCAGAAGGACTTGCAAACTTTTTTGTGCATAGGGGTATCCTGATAGCAGATGTTGGGGAAAAGAAGATAGATTTTAACATGCCTGATATGTACAGTAGGTCAATGGGGGAAAAGCTGCTGCTAGTGGAACCCGGGAGTGGCTTTTTCCTATTACCCATTAAAAGCTCATTCATGCTCAGTCAACAGCTAGCTAAGGTGTATGGAAACTTTTAAGGATATGCCAGATAAAGTACACTTTTGGCAGAATTGGGCATTCTTCCAGTGCGCACTACAACACCCATGCCATCATGATACACAAAGCAAATTAATTTGAAAAAAAAAAATGAATATGGGCATCTTGTTATACAAGTCCACATTCAAAAGCCAAAAAGCATACCCTCTCCCTTATAAGATAGAGATAGGCAAGAAACATAAAGAAAAATTTCAAATAAAAAATTGCTGCCATGAATTTGCATTCTTTAGTCGTAACCTTTCTGCCATCTATTAGTCCCTACACAAAACCAAACCTTTAGATGTGCCACAGCTGTAGATCCACAGAATGCTTTCTATTATGCATTGTCATTGGACGTTCCATACCTTCACAATATCCCTCATATATGATATATGTCCTCTACATTTCCTACTTGCCACTTTTTTTTCTTTTTTTTTTTATTCCAAGGAATTGATTGCCCTTTGTACCACTCTACCACTTACCTACTGCACATAAACTTCCATGTCTCTTTTTTTTTTATCAGGAGCTTATCTAGCCATACTTCTTCTGTGGAGCCTCCTCGCAAACATATGAATGTGGCTTATACCTTTTACATGACTAGAGGAAGCCTTAACACATAGTAAATCAGTAAGCTTCCGCTCAGTTCCTTGGTTTACAACTAATTGTACATATGTCTCATGACCCATTAGTCATATATCCACCTAATTCAGTTATCCTCGGTGGCCTATAAATAGCCATAGGCCAGTTGTGACCTCCCCCAATAACAAAGGAATTCATTTACACCATGTAATCTTCTAAGATCCAATATTTTCTCATTTATACCTATGTTCTGGTTATTAAAAAGGAAGTCATGTTACCCTTCAACAACAAGGTTGCTATCAGCCTAAACAAAGCACAGGACACAAGAGGATCTCTGACAATGCGCAAAGCCTGCAGTAGACTGCTCATGCAAGGTGAACGTTCTGAGCTGCTTGTGGCTTGCAGATTTTTCAGTGCAATTCTTAAGTCCCTATTTTTTATGAATGTGAATGCATAAATATCATTTTTAAAATTGAACCTTGAACACTAATATATTAGGAAACCAACCAGTTCATCAGTTACTATTTATTATTATAGACTACGAGGCGAACATATTAAACTTGAAAGCCACAGAACATGGTGTAAGTACTAAATTTCCAAAGGTTTCCTTAAATTTTCTCAGATTTTACTTTGATGTATTATTGAGCAAATGCCGTTTGCTACACACTGCCAGATTATGGAATATTTTGATGCTTAAAATGAGCTGTTTCTTTATTTAAAAAAAAAAAAAATCTTAGAATTTAGTGAAGACCCCATTAAGTGAAAATTATGAAACTTTCTCGTGGTTTTCACTTGCTGTGTGCATGCATTAAACATTTTTTTGGGCTGAATATGATGGTCTTAAATATACATTTCCTTGCCTAGTATATTTGACAAACTTTAGGTATTCTGCTGATGCATCAAATAAATTATAATAATAATAATGCTTTACATAGATGGCAGATGCGTAGAGTTTTTTTCTACAGATCACTATAACACACTTCTTTCACCAAAAAACAATTCTTTCATCTCAAAAGCGGTCAAACAACTAAGCATCCATTGACCCAATATCCATTTTACCTGCTCTTTGTTTTCCTTTTTTTTCTCTTTTTCCTCTTCTCCCTAATCAGACTGTTGTTACTGTTGAATATGAAGGTTATAACACTACAGGATACACAAAGGGTGGCACAGATTGGGCCTTGGACTTGCTTATTGCCTTCGTAGATCCTGCAAGTCATATAATTTTACATGACCAGGATTGCTATACTAACCAAACAGACTAACTAACTAGCACCAAAGCCGCAAATCTGACCTTCAAAGAGCACATCATGCCAGCTCAGTGTAGGAGATAGCTCATGCTCTTCCTGTATCTTTTAACCTGTCTAGTGGCCAGCTGCTCACCTAACATGGATTGTCGCATGCAAAGAGTTTGAGGATTTCCTCAGAGTGATGTATAAATGGTTAAAAAAATATAAAAATCTAAACTTAAAATGTCTATATGGTGTTTGCGTGTTTTGTAAGTAATTATGTCTACAATAAATCGACAACATGATGTTATCTCTCCTTCAAGCCACATGGGTACAGATTCAGAATATATCAAGATTTCCCCTCTCTGCGTGTGGTTAGAATGATACATTATTATTTTTCGGAGTCAATTCTGTCTCACCGTTATCTGGAGGCCTCTGGTATCCTTCCACCGTCATTTCCATTATGGCCATTGTTGAATAGCTCTTGGTCTTCTTGGACATGGTAGAATTTCTTTTGGCTTAGCCATTGTTGCTGAAACGCTAGGATGTAATATGGCATGGCTAGACGTAGGCACCCAACAGCACATATGCATGTCACGCAACTCTCATGTACCAACGTCAGGCACTCCGGGAGCATGAGCAATTAACATTCGGGAGATCAGTGTAAGGAATTGGCGTGCCATCCTCTTCTTTTCTTGTACCATGTCCTGTTTCATATCCTCGCTTGCTCGCTCTTTTACACTCAGTTTCATGCACACTGTTTACGGCACAATGATAAGTACCAGGTGCCATCTCTGAGGGGGCCGCGTCTGTGCCAGCTTCCTCGCCAGCGTCTGTAGCTCTGCCAACTCTCGCTATCTGCCTCTTTCTGCCCATCTCTTTCTATGTATATCTCAAGCTGACTTACTCCCCGGCTGTGTATCTCTCTGCCCCACACACACACTCTTTCTCTCTGCCAAGCTCTCTGCCCGGATATGCGCACACAGGGCACAGACAAACAGATGCAAATGCATGAACACGCACACAGATGGTCAGTGCCCACAGCTGCCAGCTCACACCTCAGGGAGCAGAAGTGGGTGAATTGGTGGGGGTGAAATATATACGATTGGATATTGGTGGGAGGGTAGAGGAGATGCTGATTTTTCGATGGCGGATGCATCTGCTACTCTGCGCACTCTCCCTCCTTCGTCACTGCGCTCTCTCTCCCTGTTGTCTATTGCAGTCTGTCATCTTGAAGGGGGCAGGTACAGGCTGGCTCGGTGCCACTCACATGAACCCCCCCCCCATCATGTAGCTGCTCCCCCCCTTACACACTATTTCAGGCAACCCCCTCATCATCACTACACAGCATTAATTAGCTGGAGAATTCATTATACTCGCAAATCCTAATTAACACAAACAGCCTAAAGGGAATTGGCAAATCTGTAGACGGCGAATGAAAGGGTTAACCATTTCTGTATTTTTTATTTTGCCCTAATGGGATTTCTTCTGTCTGCACGCTTGGTATGATACATGTTTTGAGTGCCTTAGTGTAGTGCACAGAGAGATTGGCACAGTATTCAGCAAGACTGGAATATTGGGAACCAAGGTTAAAAAAAAAAAAAAAGTCAAAGTAGAATAATGCCACCTAGAGGAGGAAAATGGCATGTCTGCTCTTGTTTTATTACAATGTCGTTCCGATATTCTTAAATATTTGGGTTCAAACTTGGTGATATTGCATGTGCATGTAGTATTGTGCCGCTGTGTAAAGTGTATCCTGTAAGCATTCTACACAAGTAGAAACAGCCTTGGATTCTGATTATTACAGATATGCTGAATGTAACACACTGATCGGCTTCTTTTCTTTTCCATCATTCAGTAAAAAAAAAAAATCTTTAATGTCTCTGCCACTTTATGTCCACGCAAACCCGATCATATCACTGCCACGTTTCTGCAGGAAAGTTGTTTACTTCACATATTTCCTGGATTAGATTGCCATTATGTGTAAAAGACAAACGTAACCGCATACGTAGAGCAACCTAAAAGAG
The DNA here is from genome assembly GCF_027789765.1 of Dendropsophus ebraccatus. Classification (NCBI taxonomy): domain Eukaryota; kingdom Metazoa; phylum Chordata; class Amphibia; order Anura; family Hylidae; genus Dendropsophus; species Dendropsophus ebraccatus. The sequence continues at coordinate 45,592,329 of NC_091456.1, read as the reverse complement.
GACAAAAATTATCAAAAAAAAAATGCAAAAACCGGCTAGCAATGCTAAATGCATGCTATCAAATTTTATTAGACTCTAGAACTGGGATGGGGAACCTTCAGCCCTCCAGCTGGTGCAAAACTACAATTCCCATCATGCCTGGACAGCCAACGGCATGATGGGAATTGTAGTTTTGCACCAGCTAGAGAGCAGAAGGTTCCACACCGCAGCTCTAGAAGTATTTCTGCTATTTTTCATCACTCTCATAGTTAAAGATCACAGCACCTTTTGGGGGTTCAGGATACGAATAGACTGTGTGACCGATCCTCCATCGGAAGCTGGAAGTAAAGATCCACTAGGAGCTTGAAGTTGGATCTGAACGTTCTAAAATATAGTTGACATAGAATTGCTATGTGGCATACGATAAGTAGAGTTGATCGAACCTCGGGAAATCCTATGTTCGATCGAACTCGAACATTCACGAACCTGCTGCATTTGATTGCTAATGCCTTCCCGGTCTGTGGGGAAGGAGGAGAGTGCCTGGGTACTGACTGGAATTCCGGGATTCAGCCTAGGTAATAGGCTAAATCCCGAAATTCCATGCGGTCTCTGGGCACTCTTCTCCTTTCCCACGGACTGGGAAGGCTTCAGCAATCAAATGCAGCAGGTTTGTGAATGTTCGATTTCGATCGAACCTAGGATTTCCCGAGCTTCGATCAATAAGCAATAAGAACTATAAGCAATAAGAATGAACTAGTTACAAAGGTTTCCAGGACTTACCTTGGGCACAGCAGCCTGTAGCTGGAAGTCAGTGACATCACTAGAGGAGGAGTTTGTGGCGCAAGAATTGATGACTAGAAGGGCAGGGCTAGATGGTGGACGCGTGAAGGAGAATTCCACTTGAAGTCCATTATTATTATAGACAACCAGTGACGGTACAGCTGCTGTAAAATGCAATACTTAAAATATATGACATATTTATATTCAGCTCCATTGAAGTGCATGGGTCTGAGCTGCAATACCACACACAACCTGTGGAGAGGTGTAAGATCCTTTTTAGAGGACAGCAGCCATGTTTTGTTTTTTCTTCTAATTTTGTACAACCTCTTTACATCGATATTCTCAGTTAAAATAACCACAGGATAGGGGGATAAGTGTCAGACTTTGGGGTGTCCAACTGATGGACCCACCCCCATCCCCAGAAAGGGGCCCTAAGGCTTTTTCATGATTGGAGCAAAGAGTCGCACATGCATGTTCCTGCTCTATTTATGTACTATGGAGCTACCAAAGGTAGACAAGTAAAACGCTTGGCTACCTTTGGCAGCTTCAATAGCGAGTAAACAGAATGGCGGCATGCATGCACGATTTAACACCCCATTCATAACAAAGACCTGGGGCCTTGTCCTTTGGCTAGCGAATAAGCTATTTTAATTCAGAATATGTTGAAATGTTCTTGTCTGGTTGTTTAGCCAACAGGTTCTTGGTTATTGATGCATCTGCTACTAGAAAAGTCTTGGGTTTTGTTTTGGGTCAGACCTTCATGCTAAACATAGTTTTATCATATACAATAGGGGTACTCCAGCAAAAATATATATATATTTTGAATCAACTGGTGCCAGAGCTTTGTAATTTATCTAAATTAAAAAAAATCTCAAGTCTTCCAATAATTACTAGTTGCTATATGTCATGCAGGGAGTGGTGTGTTTTTATTTTTTCAGTCTGGAGAGCAGGAGAGGTTTTTCTATGCGGATTTGCTACCGCTTTGGACAGTTCCTGTCAGGAACAGAGATGGCAGCAGAAAGCACTGTGTCAGGCTGGAAAGTATACCACTTCCTGCAGGATTTACAGCAGCTGATAAGTACTGGAAGACTTGATATTTTTAATAGAAGTAAATTTCAAATTTCTGGCACTTTCTGACACCAGCTGATTTGACAGAAAAAAAAAAAATCGCTGGACAACCCCTTTAATGTGAAAAAAAGTTAAACAAAATAAAAGTCCTTCAAAAGAGTTCTCAAATACATGAACCCCTTATTATATTTACAGCACCCTGGATTTAATGGCACTTTAAATATTATAAGAAATATAAATTGATATACCTGGATTTGGAGTTTCATCTAGTAGATCCAACAAGCTTCCTCCATTGGGTACATTTTGGTTTATGGAAGGTAACCCAGAGCTCACTGGTGTGCTATCCGTACTCTCTTCCAACAAGCCCAAGAGGTCTGTAACCTACAAAATATGTTTATAAAGGGGTATTCTAGTATCAGAAAATTGTATGTAAATATAACTTATTAATACAGTGTTATAACTAAGAGTAATGGCTTCAGCATACTTTTGCAAACCACTGACAGGAAATTGAGAATAGAAGATTTAAAAAGGTGTATTGTCTCCAGCTCCTCCCTCTCTCCGGAGACAACACATCTTCTGATGTCATAGAAGACTTGGCTGGATCTTGTCTCAAAGCTCTATATCTTCCCCCCTGAGTGACGTGACCACCTTTAACCAGTCCCTGAAGCCCACATCATCAACTCTCTGTACAATGAGGTGTATACAGTATGATGCCTTACGCAGACGACACAGGATATAAATGCAGCAAGTGCTGCAACCTCTCTAATTGTGTAAGAGTCTGCAGGGAAATTAGATGTTCTAATGCGGTTTCCTTTTCAGTCTGACACAGTGCTCTCTGCTAACATCTCAGTCAAAGACAGAAACTGTCCAGAGCAGCAGCAAATCCCCATAGAAAACCTTTCCTACTCTGGACAGTTCCTGTCTCGGACAGAGATGTCAGCAGAGAACACTATGTCAGACTGGAAAGAAAACTTTTCCTGCAGGACAAACAGCAGCTGATACGTACTGGAAGACGTGAGATATAGATAAATAGAAATACAGTACATTACAAATCTGAATAACTTTCTGAAACCAGTTGATTTGAAAGAAAAAGATTATGAGATAGTATTATACATCTGGTTCTCCCCTGGTTTGTAGAGTAGCTTGTTCTGCAGCTTACTTAAGTGCACAATACCACAACGTACCATATTGCAACATAACCTGCAGTATCAAATTCTGAAATGAAAGTCTACTCACATAACTAGCTGACTGGCTTGAGGGCAAAATACTTTTTGGTTGTTCCTCCGTTTTTTCTTTGATTTCTCCAATGCAAGTTTCTGTTTCTGCTAAAGTCGACTTTTCTGGCAATGGCATCTTCTCCAAAATTGCTGACCTGATGGGAGACAGAGGACACAACCAATCAACACAATCAATCATGTTTTCTCTTCCCAGAGATTTCGCAAAAATATAAAAAAAATCATTCTACACCGTAATGCTATGTTACCACCCTTTTTACAACCGTCATTTAAACAGCAAACAATGTCCATCATTGTGAAATACCGTCTGTTATTTGCCATGTAAATGATAGCTGTCCAAACAGATGGCCATGAAACGGCCCTTAGTGGGCATTCACATGTCCACATGGCTCTCTCATTACAGTGCCTCAGCGATTCAAAGTAGTTTCCCTGCTGCTGTTTCCTGAACCCGAACCCATTATATTCCTTTCCCTTCCGTAATCTCTGCAAAATTGTGGACATGTGGATGCCCCCTTAGGAACCTATTTCACGTAGCGGCCGATTCGGCCGATTATTGCTCCTTGGAAAAGAGACAACGATCAGCCGATAAAACCTAAAATCATAGGGCACCGACCGCGCATCGCTGTGTGAAATAGCGATGCACAGCGGGCGACCGACGATCTCACAAGCAGCAAACATTACCTATCCATGCTGCAGGTCTTCTCCTGCGCTCCTTCTTCCTCCCAGTCCCGCGCGCAGCAGCAGCTTCGGAGCGGCCTGTTTGAGTTGACAAGCCGCTCAGCCAATCACTGGCCAGGACCGCCGCGGCCAGTGATTGGATCTGTCAGCTCAGACAGCACCGAAGCTGCTGCTGCTCGTGGAAACGGGAGGAAGAAGGAGTGCAGGAGAAGACCTGCAGCATGAATAGGTAATGTATGGTGTTTAACAAGGGCTGCAAGGACATCGGTAACGATGTCCCTGCAGCCCTCGCTAAACGATTATCGGGCCGTGGAATAGGCCCAGTAAACAAGCGCTGATGTGCTACATTACAACATTATTTACATTATTTTGTTTACATTTTTGATCGGGCCCCCATCGGCCCGTGGAATAGGACCCTTAGGCTATGTTCACATTTTTTCCCCCTCAAAATGACGTCCATCATTTTGAGTCATAAGGTATATTATTCTAGTTTCATCCATATCATTTTTTGTTTTCATGTAGTATGTAATTTGCCAGAACTCCCTTCCTTTATATTAGGGGAGACATTTTTACATAACTGTGACAGTTTCAGAACAGTACATCTCCACATGACTTGCATAGAACAATTTATACCTCATGTGATCATATTTCTTGAATAGTTCATTGTATTCTACTGCTCTCTGCTGCAACTCCACATCATGACAACATCCATATATAGACACCACTCGACGGATACGGCTGAAAGAATAAAAGGAAAAAACAGACAATTTATACTTTTCATAATAGGATGATTGTCTAACTCGAGCATAATGTATTTTCTATCACTTACTTTATGGTGTTGTTGAAGCGTGTGCTAAGTTTCATGATTGCTGTTAGGGTGTATGCCCGGGTACTTGGCAGGGAAATATGGGACTGTAAAACACCTTCCAGTACATCAAGAACATCATCTTCTGTTACCTACAAGGATTTCAAGGTACAAATTTTGCATAGTACATAGTACAAGCAAATATAAGAAACTGTAATATATCTTATCAGACAAAAATGGTTCCTTTTCCTGGTATCATGTAGGGACTAGCAAGTGATTTTAGCACACTGGTATTGCATGTTGTATTTTGGTGTGTATTATGTAATTTAATGAAAACTCACCTGAATAGGTTCCTCTTCTTCACAGACTCCAAGTAGTAGGAGGTCCCCATACTCCCCAATGCACCATGATGCCACTTGAACTAAAGGTTGCTGTATACAAAATGTGACATTATCTGTATAACTAATAATGTATGTTTCAAAAGCAACACATAATAAAGCAATATCCACCAACATCTCACATACACCAGCATCAAACCTCAGCATTCAGCGCCAGACATTAATACCCAACAATTGCCTCCTAATGTTCAGCCATAGTTGTTTTTTATTAGATTTACTATCATTTGCATTGAAAATTAATCCATTAATCTGTAAAAGGCCTTTTACACAGGTCGATTTATGTAAAAGTTATACAGATCAGCCGAGGAGCGGGAAATAGCCCAACCCTTGGCTGATCCAGTCTTTAGAACGAGCTAGGACCTGATGAAGAGGGCACCAATGAGTCCCTTGAAACGCATTGTGCATTTTGCCAATAAAAGAGTTGCTGTTCACTTTCTGTTAGACTCAGCTTTTCTTGGATCCTAAAGGGTACGAGCACCTTTGAAAGCCATCCATTTGTCTACTTCCATCCTGTTGATCTACTTACCAGCCCCAGGAGGGAGTTCCGCAGGGTGGCAGCAGCTCCCCATTTACTCTCAGGCTGCATTTTGAGTTGTGTCCAACAACATGACTGATCCAGGTGAGCAATACAGAGCTGTTTTGATTCTTATTACGTTTTTAAAGGATCTAACCACACATCCGAGCGCCCCTACTTTATTTTTTTATTTTATATATAGGTTGATCGTTGACTGTCAGTTTCCAGCTTACAAGCAGCAGTGTATACTTACCATGCACGCTGCTTGTGATCCAGCATCCGGGTCTTCAGTCCTGCGCCGGCCAAGTCTTCAGGCTGTGCCTCTTTCACAATGACAGCCAGAGGGGGCGAGGCCTGAAGATACAGCTAGTGACTGGAGACCTGGATGCCGGTTCACAAGCAGCATGCATTGTAAGTATACACTGCTGCTTGTAATCTGAAAACTGACAGCACAGATATATACATATCCCAGAAACCAATATATACATATCTGTGTAGTTTCAAGGACTGCACAGACGATACGAAGATTGTTTGTGCAACCTGACCGCTAGATTTGTTGTGCTGTGTAAAGGCATTGCAAACAAGTGCTGATCTCACTGACCGGCACTCGTTTGTGGCCTGCAAAGCTGACAAATCTGTGCTTCTAAAAGGACCTTAAAGGGGAAGTCCAGGCAAAATAATTTTCAGATATGTTATTGCCCAACAAAAGTTATGAAAATTACTAATAGACACTTATTATGGCAGATGCACCTGTAATGCATTTTCCCTGCACTTACTACAGCGGCGTATCTTGGTCTCTGTAAAGTTGGTGATGTCATGTCACATAAACTGCCGACACCTGCTGCTCCAGTCTGTCCCACCGCTGCAGCAGGAGCTGGCAGTTTATGTGACGTCACCAACTTTACAGAGACGTGAACACGCCATGGTGTAGTAAGTGCAGGGAAAATGCATTACAGGTGCATCTCCCATAATAAGTGTCTATTAGTAATTTTCCTAACTTTTGTTGGGCAATAACATCCCCTTTAAGAACTTTACGTCACCCTATGTACCTGCAACGCTCATATGCACCTAGCAATGGCTAAACCAATTACAGCAGAGGTAAAGACTTTAATAAACACCATGCAAACGGTAGCTGAAATGCGTAGTGTTTACCCAAGTCTCAACAAACATCCTTTGAGTGTTACAAGGAATGTGTCCTTTGTCGCTGCTCGGATATTATGCAGCTCATATTACAGTGTGTATATGAACTAGAGGTGAATTGGGCCTCCAGCTGTATTTGTTTTACATAGCGATATCTATGCAGACAGATCTCAGGGTGACTTGCACACATAGAGTGATCAGCGCACACGGCTCACAACAAAATCTGCATAGGTGGACCCAGCTAGTTTTGGAAATCTTACTATTTGAACATTTAACCCTTTGAGGACCAGGCCCAAAATGACCCAGTGGACCGCGCAAATTTTTATCTTAGTGCTTTCGTTTTTCCCTCCTCCCCTTCTAAGAGCTCTAGCACTCTCAGTTTTCTATCTACAAGCCATGTAAGTGCTTGTTTTTTACAGGAATAGTTGTACTTTCATTTTACCATAACATGTATGATGGAATCCCAAATATATTATTTATGAAGATATGAATAGGTGAAATTGTAAATAAGAATGCAATATGGTAACGTTTGGGGGGTTCCTGTGTCTACGTAATGCACTATATGGTAACAGCGACATGACACTATTATTCTATAGGTCAGCCCAAACACAACCATATGCAGGTTACACAGATTCTCTAATGTTATATGTATTTTTTTTATGAAATCCTTTTTTTTGGCAATTAAATATTAATAAAATGGGCCTATTGTGACACTTATAACGGTTTTATTTTTTCACCTACGGGGCTGTATGCAGTGTCATTTTTTTCGCCATGATCTCTAGTTTTTATTAATACCATATTTGTGAAGATCGGACGTTTTGATCACTTTTTATAGATTTTTTTTAATATATAATGTAACATAAAATCTGTAATCTGCGCACTTTTTCCCCTTTTTTTCGTGTACGCCGTTTACCGGTCGCAATGACGCTTGTTATATTTTAATAGATCGGACAATTACGCACGCTACGGTATATTATATGTTTATCTATTTATTCATTTTTATATGTTTTATTTATATAATGGGAAAGGGGGGTGATTTAGACTTTTATTGGGGGAGGGGTTTTGGGGTAGTGTGTTAGTGTTTTTAACTTTTTTTTTTTTTACACATTTGAAGTCCCTTTGGGGGACTTTTACATAGATTAGTTTAATTTCTACACTGATGAATGCTATGCCATAGGCATAGCATTGATCAGTGTTATCGGCGATCTGCTCATTGAGCCTGCCTGTGCAGGCTCAGTGTAGCAGATCGCCGATCGGACCGCACAGAGGCAGGTGAGAGACCTCCGGCAGTCCGTTTCAACGATCGGGACCCCCGCAGTCACACTGCGGGGGTCCCGATCGGTAAGTGACTCGGTAAGTGACTCGGCGTTTAAGGGGTTAATGACACGCGGCAGCGCGATCGCTGCAGCGTGTCATTACCGGTGAGGTCCCGGCTGCTGATTGCAGCCGGCCCCCACCTGCTATGAAGCGCGCTCCGCTCCGCGAAAAACACCCAGGACGTAAGGTTACGTCATGGGTCGTCTGGGGACAGACTTCCATGACGTAACCCTACGTCCAGGGTCGTCTAGGGGTTAAAGTGTCACTGTCGTGAAATTTTTTTTTGCAGAAATCAATAGTCCAGGCGATTTTAAGAAACTTTGTAATTGGGTTTATTATCCGAAAAATGCATTTTTATCATGAAAAAGCAGTTTGAAGCTCTCCCCCCTGTCTTCATTGTTCTCCTATGGAGAGAGCTAAAGAAAAGACCAAAACAGGACAACAAAGAGTTAAAGGGGTTGTCCGGCGATAAAAAATTATTCACAGAATAACACACATTACAAAGTTATACAACTTTGTAATGTATGTTATGTCTGTGAATGGCCCCCTTCCCCGTGTTTCCCCCCACCCACGCTAGACCCGGAAGTGTGGTGCATTATACTCACCGCATCTCGTGTCGTCCACGGTCTCCGATCGTCAGCAGTGACGTCTTCTTCGGGAAGCCAGCGGATCTTCCAGAGTGCCGGCCACCCTCTGCAGCGTCATCCGAAGCTCAGCCGCGATTGGCTGAGCATAACTGTGCTCAGCCAATCGCGGCTGATGACGCGGCCACGTCATCAGCTGCTCAGCCGCGATTGGCTGAGCACAGTTATGCTCAGCCAATCGCGGCTGAGCTTCGGATGACGCTGCAGAGGGCGTCCGGCACTCGGGAAGATCCGCCGGCCTCCCGAAGAAGACGTCACTGCTGAGGATCGGAGACCGTGGTCGGCACGTGACAGGTAATGTATAGCGCACCACACTTCCGGGTACACGGGTGGGGGTGGTGGGACACGGGGAAGGGGGCCATTCACAGACATAACATACATTACAAAGTTGTATAACTTTGTAATGTGTGTTATTCTGTGAATAATTTTTTATTGCCGGACAACCCCTTTAATCTACAAATCCCTCACGGGATATCTCCTGTGACCATCACCAGTGACCTGTCTGAGCTCGGATTACAGCTGTCACCCTGCTCCGGGCCTGTAATCCTCTGTTATCTGCTTTCTGCTGCCGGCTAACTCCCTCCTTCCTCCTCCCCCCTCCCCTCTCCCTAGAACAGACAGGGTACGACTCCTGCAACAAGTCACAATTTTCAGATTTTTCAGAGTGGATGAAAAAGAGGAAGGAGGGGGGACCTGGGAAAAGGCTTTTTACATGCAGATAATGGCAGATTTGGCTAATAAACCCAATTACAAAGTTTCTTAAAATGGAATGGACTATTGATTTCTGCAAAAAAAAAAAATACGACAGTGACTCTTTAAGCACAATTTCATGGGTACTGGATATTAAAAGTAAAGTATGGACTCATAGTAGTGTAACTCCGGCATTCAGCACCTTCCGATATACTGTCACCCACCACTGCCAGCTTCAGGTCTATGCCCTGCATGCTGTCCCTGGCCAATGCCATGTTGCTTCCTCCTCTGCTGCCATGCCTGGTCTGGCCTATAGGATAACTACATGCTTTTGCTGCTACTTAAAGTGTCAAGGTCTGCAGTCCTAAATAGTCCCCCACCTATGTCTAACCAGTACTACCTATTATAGCATTCCAAAGAAAAGAATATTAGGAGGCACTCACCATAAAAAAAAAAATCTTTATTAGTAAGTCTTCATAAAAAAATGTTCAGAGTGTGTAGCAGTCGGTGGGGACGCCGCTCAGCAGATGATAGTGTGACAGCTGTTTCCCGCACGCATGCGCGCTTCCTCAGACACTGTGTTTGAGGAAGCGCGCATGCGCACGGGAAATGGCTGTCACACTATAAGCTGCTGAGCAGCGTCCCGCCAACTGCTACACACTCTGAACGTTTTTTAATGATTTTTTTTACGGTGAGTGCCTCCTAATATTCTTTTCTTTGGAATGTTACATTGTTGCTTATACTGCACTTCCTTGGGAGAGCACCCCGTTACATGAGAGCCATTGCACACAGTTAACTAGTGTCGGTCTGCTGTTTCTCCTGTGATATACTACCTATTATAGGCTGCTCTGACCACTAACCTGTGCCTGGGCAATTTTGACATGTGGCTGCTTCTCCTAACCCTGTTTTCAGCTAAATCTTGTGTACTGTACCTGACCCAGATGGCTGACTGCAAACCTGTGCCATCTGCTACAGCTCTCCTACCTGTATCTGACTATGCTAAGCAACCTGGTACTTAATAGCATCAGAAGTTTAGCTTCTGCATACTAGAGTGGATAAAGGGTGAAAACCAAGATGTTGCGTAAAGTCAGTTCCTGAGCATGGCCCAAAGCTATACTGGTTGGGTAGCACAGAAGGTTTACACCCATTGCTTTGTTACCAATGAGTTCTCTGGGATAATAAAGTTGAAGATTACAACTATAAAAATACATTTTGTGCATAAACTGACTGTGACATCAATGAGAAGATGAGATACAGATTTTGTCCCATCACAGTAATTCTTGTCGTTTGATCATCTACTCAGGTTTCCGTATCTTTATTATAGACTTGGTTCTGTCCTGCCGGCAATGTTTTCAAAGCAGACTCCTTTTTACTTTTATACCAACCATACGTTTCCTGATCTTTTTGTCATGCTGTTACTGATACCTGTACAATGTCCCTTCTCACTGCTTTGTAGAGTCTTTGAACAATGTAGCCGTGCAGTTCTGAGGACCCACTGATCAGCTGAATGAGGTGTGAGACCGCGTCGTCACGAACACTCTCCCCGGCCTGGAAACCAAGAAACACAACAACTTGTTTCATAGCCATGTCCAGGAAGCAATATGAAATGCAACTTGTCTTTGCGTAAGATTACTTTCACTGTAAAATATCAAGTAAGAACATTTCCACCAAAAATAAAAACACACATATGTTACATTTTTAGGGTATGTTCATACGTATTGTTTTTTTTTGACGGCCATCATTTTGAGGTCACATCACGGTCCTTATTTTATAATGGCCCTCAAATGGCCAAAAAAGCTGTAGTGGGAGCATAGCCTATTGCTCTTTAAATTTCTATTCAATTATTATTTATACACTTTGGCAAAAGTCTATTTAGGCTATGTTCACACACTGATTTTGAACGTCCGTTGTTTAACATACTTTGTTGTCCGTCATTACAATGACAGCCGCTGGTAAATTTCTCAAGTTTACATTCATCACCATTGCCTTTTCACACCCCTTTGGGTGTGCCTATTTTAAAGTCCCATTCAATATAGTGGAAATTATGGAGAAAGGACAGTAAAAAAAAATCAATGTGTGAACAACATTAAAATAACGTCCGCTGTTTGCTCAATTACGGACGCAAATTAATGACACAAACATTAATTTGTTATTTTATACATTGTGAACCAACGGCCATTGTTTCCATGGAAATCATTGAAGACTGAAAACAACAGCCGTCACTTAAAATTAAAATGGCATCCAATATTTTACAGAGTGTGAACATAGGCTTAATGTGCATGACCAGCTTATTACTGAAGTGACTGATTTCATATGCAAAAAAAAATAAAATTCCATTTACTCACTGTGACCAGGGTCTCCATTATGGTGTCTATGTGCCAACGCTTTGATGGAGAAAACCTGGGAGGAAATTGAGAAGGAGATAAACGAGGAGATTATCTCCAGACATCCACTTAAAATGCTCAAACATTACAAAGCCCATACTAGGTTTGGCTCACTGTTTCTGTTAATGCATGTATTTAGGTTTTTTGTTTTTTTTTAGATGGCCTACTCATTATATTGTATTATATCTACATAAGGCTGTTTTGGCTATGGCTTTGCATGCTATTCAGTGTTCATTCATGATAACATAATAGACATACTGTATGCCATTGCAGAGCATATGCCATTGTTTTGTTCTGCAACTCTCTTCTTGGAGCTAAAACAGCAGCTAAATATGTCATCTTATAATGAAGAATTTCAAATATGCTGTCAGAATGTCAATACATGATAGAAGAGGTATGCACTTCAAACTCCTGGATGGTAACACAGTAAGATATAGGCAGAGCTAGATCATTATCGGAAGATCCTTTACAAGGGGCCGATCCTTTTTTTTAAAAGAGGTTGTCTAACTTACAGCGCCTGTCAGTATCCATTAGGGGTCATCCACTGCAGTCCCCACCCACTTTATTAACCCTCATATTACATGGGCACAATACAAGTAGCCCTTTACATGGCATATGGGCAGGGCTGAATGAATGATTATTGGATTGTGACGGAGCACTGAAAATAGTTTTTTTTAACCAGCATAAAGAATTAGATCAGAGGAACGAATGTATTCTCTTCGTTCATTGATCACTGGACCTAAGGCTGGTGTGGTGTGATCCCCCGGTGATGATGTTGTTGTGTCGGAGGATTGGCCGGTCACTTGCTAGGTGGTAAAGTGTGACTCCACTACGGTGGTGGTTGGCCGAGATACAGCCGGACCTAGGGGTGTTATTTCATGACGCCAGTGCCTGGTGGGCACACAGGGGTAATGGCACGCCTGCTTTTATTTTACAAGGCCGGTTGTACCTTTTTCCCCTGTGGTCAGTGTCCTGCCGGCTTACTACCGGGTCCCTTGGGATAGTGTGATCACAGATGGCCAGAGTGGTGTAATGACCCTCCCGGATGATAAGACCCGCCACCCACAGAAAGGGGAAGTGTCCCAAGGGTGTGGTGTACTGTCCTGCTCTGTGACTCTCCTAGTCCATGGCGTGGGTTAAGGTTGTGTCTGACTTGAAAAGGGTTTAACAGTGTATAGTGCTGTGTAGCGTTACTGAGAAGAAAACTGTCAGCTGTGTCCTGTCTTGCTTCCTACCCATACGAGGTTCTAGCTAAGACTGACTTGGGTAGGGGACCTGGCAGATTGCCAAGGCCCAGAGAGGACCACTGTAGAGAGCTGTCTAGCTTGTGTCCTTCCTCCATACTGTGCAACACGAAAGACATGCACACTTCCTGTACCCATGTGACTTCCTATCTCCCAGGGCATCTAAAGTGCGCTGTGAGTAGGTGAAGAGTGCAATAGAAGAAGTAAAGAGAGAGCTGATAGGAGAGAAGAAGAACAGATTCCCATTGGCCTGCAGATACATGTGACACACAAGGAAACAATAACCCTTTATACACTTCAGCTGTGCAGCTTCTGAATACACGTATCTAATACAGCGACATCTAGTGGTAAAACTTTAGTACTACTTTTATCACCACATAAGCACAATAAGTACAGCCTTTTACGAAGGGTGTATACAACAGTAACACCTGTGGTAGGACACCACACTGGGTTCACATTACGTTTTTAAAATCCGTTTTTTTTAGATGTTTTTGCAAAAAAACTGATGAAAAAAGCGATGGAAAAAGTATGCATTTGTGTGCATCCATTTTGATCAATTATCCCATTGACTTCCATAAAAAAAAAAAAAAAAGGGATCTAAATGGATCCGTTATTTTAAGGTACACAAAAGCGTAGTCGTCATTTTTGTGTCTGTCAAAAAAAAACGGATCCGTTTTGAGCCATTTTTTTAAATAATGGAAGTCAATAGAAAAACGGATCAAAACGGATGCACACAAATGCATACGTTTTTCATTCGGAAAAAAAAAATGGATAGGAAAAACGTAGTGTGAACTCACCCTTACTTGGGGCAATATCAGCCTGCTTGGTTCCCAATGTATTAAGACACTAAGAGAGATCTGCTCTGCTCTAGTAGCTAGCTAAGATATCTAAATGGCTGATGTTTTCCCACCATCACCACATGGTCTTACTTCTCTGCACATAGGAATATTCCTGATGTACACTGTTCCTTCAGCTCTGGTGCACAGGACTGCAGAAACCTCTGAAGTTCCTTCATCATCACACGGATGTTTGTTTCATTCACAAGTGCAAAACACAATTCCAGGGCTTTCCTGTAGGAAACCAATGCAATATTATATACAATAACCAATGGCTCATAGATCTCAGGTAACCAGTGATCACCCATTTCGGTACCTGTTTACAGATGTGTCTGTCTGTCTGAGACACTCCACTATTGTGCCTCTGTGTCTCTGTACCGCTGCATGATCGGACTGCACCAAGCGTTGGAGAGATGTTAGGGCTACGAATCTATAAAGAATATGGATTTTATTGTTGCTGTTAGTTACATCTAATGTCTTGAATAGTGATATATTTATCTTACTGTCAGTTATTCCATTCAAAGGCTATAGTAGCTTTTCTTTAACTCTAAATGCAAAGGAAAGCAACTTACTAAATAGTCTTTATTAGAAATTAAAGAGATGGAGTGGGTTACACACCAGCATGGAATGGGTTACACACCAGCTCAGATAGTAGACAGGGGGAGAGAGCCAAGATAGAGAGGAGAGCAGATCAAAGTACTCTGTAAGGGGGAATCATGTAGGCAATTTACAAGTGTAAAGAGAGAAAACAAGGCTTGTAACGCACCTTGTAGAAGCAGTACAAGGAAAATTTGAATAATAAATAAATAACAAAAAGTCTGCTAAACAATAACATAATCAGGGAAGCAACCATACCTGATGTTTTTATCATTACTTAGAAGAAAACGGCCAAGGATGTTTACAGCAAGAACCTGGAATATGAAGACAAATAGATTCCATAATACATGTTAGACTATAAATATCCTTTTGGTCCTGCATGGTCTATGTTCATGTCAAAATGTGCCTGGTCAGGATGGGGTTAACAGCTGACTAGTCCTAGCAAACATGGAAGATTTTTTAAATCTTAGCTATATGTAAGAAAAATGGTGATTAACATTAAAGGGAATCTGTTACTAGGTGTATACTGCCATAAATGAAGACAGGATAAACTAGTGACAGAAATGCTGAACTGATCGGTGTATTACTTGTATAATTCTGTTCAGCCGTTCTCCTAATATGCAGGAGAATAGGATTCTTTTCACATTTGACTCTTGTAGCACAAATGTCTGAACTCTCATAAAATAACATTGGGGCTTTACCACGGTTTTGGAGATCTTCAGAAATAAACCACAACGTTGCCACAAAAAACACAGGGAACACAGCTTCAGAGTAGAATTTAGTGGGCATATTTTGCAATTGTGCCCCTGGCATATGCCACAGAACAGGCGCAGATTTTTGTGCAAACCACTGTGTAAGTTGTGGCAAGGTGGGGAGGAGGCATGGCCTCCTTCCTTGCCAGATTTATCACGGTTTACGCCTGCAAACTGTATGCAAACAATATGCCACTTAAAAACCTCCTAGGATATGCACATCAGTGTGTAAAGTCAGGTTTCTAATCTAGAATGAATGCATTAGGCTATATTCTCACACAGTTTTGGGCTATTTTCTGAAATGTAAAATAGCCCCAAATGTCTGTTATACATCTTTAAGGCTAGGTTCACACTATGTAACTGTGCGGCTGTATTTTTTATGTGGCTGTAAATGTGCGGGTGAAACTCCGGCCGTGGGAAAAAATAGACATGCGGCTCAAAACATACGGTCATTTACTTGGAAATCTGGTTCAACTAAAAATAACAAATAAAATCTTAAGAAAGTGATGGAAACACCTCTGGATGCATCTGGGAAAGCAGGGAACACAGTTTACATGAATCGCTATTACCGGGGTTTGCGATCCTCTGCACTATAGCCGATGTGTCTCATGGTTAATATATTGAATTAATAAAACACATTTTCTGTCTAATAAAGTCCCTTTTATTGTTCAATAATTAAATGTAAACGATTCCATCATTTTGCAATTAAATATACTGTTAAAATAAATATATATATAAATAAATGTATATTTATCTATATATTTATTTTTTGACAGTATATTTAATTGCAAAATGATGGATTCGTTAGAATTAAATTATTGAACAACGAAACTGATTTTATTTCAACGAAAATGTGTTTTATTAATTAAATATTAATTAGTACAGGAAGCTCCATAAGCCGTTAATTCATATTGCCGGCAAAACAGCATTCTGTACTAATCATCACTTTACTTTAATGAAAACATCAAATGTTTCTTCTAATTATGTTATCACAATAGCATTATTAGAAGAAACATTTAGAATTATATGTGCGCTCAGCTGATTGGCTGATCGGCTGAGCGCACATATAATTAGCGGGTCCGCAGCACAGTGACTTCATTGTGCTGTGGACCAGCGAAGAGGACACATCGGGGTGAGTATAGAGCTCTCCCCACCCCCTCCCCAGCACTGCACCCCTCCCAGTAAGGAAGGGGGGTCACTTAACCCCTTCCTTGCTGGGATGGGTGCAGTCTGACATCAGTCTGGCCCCCAAGGGGTTAAGGGGGATGCAATACATCCTCCCTTAACCCCTTGGGGGCCAGACTGTAAGCAGCAATCTGTAAAGATGCTGCATGCTGTAAGGAGCACAACACCGCTCACAATGATGGGTGTTGTGCTCCTGTTTGTGTGTTTTTTGTGTGTTTCTCCCTTTTTGTTTTTCAGATATCGGTATCCTGGGGATTACGTCGGATTCCGTGGACTACGTCGATGACCAGCGTTTTTTGTTTTGTTTTTAAAATAAATTGGTCAATGAGGGGTGTGGGGGTGTTTTTATTTGAATAAAAAAATTTTTTAACTTGCGTCTTGTCTTTATTTCTTTACTTTATAGACTTAGTAGTGGAAGCCGTCTAATAGACGGAATCCATTACTAAGTTGGGGCCTAGTGTTAGCCGGTATAAAATGGCTAACACTAACCCCCTATTATTACCCCAGTACCCAATGCCACCGGGGGTACTGGAAAGAGCCGGGTGCCAGTGGTCCCGGAGCGTCCAAATTGGCGCTCCTGGACCGGGCGGCAGCAGGCTGGTAAGATTTAGGCTGGGGAGGGCCTAAACCAATGGCTCTTCCCACCCTGGTGTTACCAGGCTGCTGTCGTTTGGTTTTTAACCCGGCTGGTTATAAAAATAGGGGGGACCCTATGCGTTTTTTTAAATTATTTATTTATTTAAAAAAAAAAAACGCATAGGGTCCCCCCTATTTTTATAACCAGCCGGGTTAAAAACCAAACGACAGCAGCCTGGTAACACCAGGGTGGGAAGAGCCATTGGTTTAGGCCCTCCCCAGCCTAAATCTTACCAGCCTGCTGCCGCCCGGTCCAGGAGCGCCAATTTTGACGCTCCGGGACCACTGGCACCCGGCTCTTCCCAGTACCCCTGGTGGCATTGGGTACTGGGGTAATAATAGGGGGTTAGTGTTAGCCATTTTATACCGGCTAACACTAGGCCCCAACTTAGTAATGGATTCCGTCTATTAGACGGCTTCCACTACTAAGTCTATAAAGTAAAGAAATAAAGACAAGACACAAGTTAAAAAAAATTTTGATTCACATAAAAACACCCCCACACCCCTCATTGACCATTTTATTAAAAAAAAAAAAAAAAACGCTGGTCATCGACGTAGTCCACGGAATCCGACGTAATCCCCAGGATACCGATATCTGAAAAACAAAAAGGGAGAAACACACAAAAAACACACAAACAGGAGAACAACACCCATCATTGTGAGAGGTGTTGTGCTCCTTACAGTATGCAGCATCTTTACACCCCTGGGAGGGGTGCAGTGCTGGGGAGGGGGTGGGGAGAGCTCTATACTCACCCCGATGTGTCCTCTTCGCTGGTCCGCAGCACAATGAAGTCACTGTGCTGCGGACCCGCTAATTATACGTGCGCTCAGCCAATCAGCCAATCAGCTGAGCACACATATAATTCTAAATGTTTCTTCTAATAATGCTATTGTGATAACATAATTAGAAGAAACATTTGATGTTTTCATTAAAGTAAAGTGATGATTAGTACAGAATGCTCTATTGCCGGCATATGAATTAACGGCTTATGGAGCTTCCTGTACTAATTAATATTTAATTAATAAAACACATTTTCGTGGAAATAAATTCAGTTTCGTTGGTCAATAATTTAATTCTAACGAATCCATCATTGTGCAATTAAATATACTGTCAAAAAATAAATATATATATAAATATACATTTATTTATATATATATTTATTTTAACAGTATATTTAATTGCAAAATGATGGATTCGTTAGAATTAAATTATTGACCAACGAAAGGGTCTTTATTACAAAGAAAATGTGTTTTATTAATTTAATATATTAACTATTAGAGGCATCGGCATTCGGCATCATTGCCGGCTATTTTTGAAGTACTCCGTACGGACCGCCTGTCAATCCACGGCCGCGTTTCCAGCCGCAAACAATGGTCTTGTTCATTTTTTACGGGTTCGTTTACGATCGGGCCGTAGATTCATACATAGTGTGCACTGTGCAGCCGTATATCCTATACTTTCCAGCGTACACATGAACCACCAAAAATACCGCCGCACAATTACAGCCGCAAATACAGCCGCACACTTACATAGTCTGAACCTGGCCTAAAGAATACCCCCAAAAGCTGCTTTCTACCCATTTAGTTCAATAAGTTCACATTCAGTTTAATTTTACTTTCATAATTATTACCAACATATCATTTTGACCCATTTACATGCAAAAATATGCCAGTATTATGGCACATATTTTGAAAAAAAACCAAACAAACATTTTGCTATAGCCCAAAAACATCAAAATAAGGCAGAAAAAAACAACTAGAGGAAAACATTCTAAAATCATCTTGTAGTTTGTAAACCAAAAGCCAAGAACAACATAGTAGGGATAGATAGCAGAATGCCGCTATCTTATAAGTTAAAATGAGCCGCCATAGTCTCTTGGCCCCACAGCAGCTAGCATGGATATTGCGGTTATAGTTACACATACAGATGACAAAATTAGTAAACATAGTTTCATCTTGGTATACTCACCCTTAAGCCACTTGCAGACTTGGTATCCACAATGGTGAGCACGGTTTCATACAAGACGGCATTACCAGCATTTGTCTGTGTTTCTGTACAAGTGGAAACCTGACATGGACACAAGAGCCATTACATTACCTATAACTGGTATGTTATTCCATTAGCCATTGGTTTGGCGTTACCAGTGTATACAAGTCAATGAAAGCTGGAATAACTAGAATACACAAAGGAATGTGTATACAGTATATTCAGACTATGTTTCGATTACGTTTTCCTTTAAGCCCATGGTATATATTGGTAACCTGTCAAAAAAGGTTACTTGTAGAGATGAGTGAGCCTATGGCCTATGGCTGTATCCATGTTTTGGGGCAGCAAAGCACAGATATGTCAGATATTTGCATACCTCCCAACCGCCCCCTTTTCGGCGGGACAGTCCCGATTTCGGGGTCATGTCCCGCCGTCCCGGAACGGGCCCCAAGTGTCCCGCTTCCCAAAACACAGCTGGCCCTTTAACTACTAGTGCTCCTGGTGAGCGCTGGCAGATGCGGGGCTGTGATTGGCTGGCTCCTGTGACCGGAAGCTGCATTCTGCCCCCGGTCACAAGAGTGCGGGAGATACAAACTCCCTCTGATGAGTCTGTTCCCGGCCTCAGGAGTGTATCAGCCGGCTGCACCAATGAAGCAGGGGAACTACTCCCTGCTCCCGCCCACCAGAAGACCGCGAAGGAGGGAGAAGAGGAGCACTGCTGCTGCACGGCCCGGTATAAGGGGATTGGGGGGTGTTAATGAGGCCGAGCAGGAGGCAGTTTACAGGGAAGGGGTTAAGTTACCTTTGGAGTCAGCACATGCCCCACCTTCCGTGCTGAGCACCCAGAGCACTACACGGACTCAGCAGAGAAGGGGGGAGGGGAGGATGGGAGTGACTTAACCCCTTCCCTGCTGTGCACTGAGGTTAGCTGTCTGCTATCATGTCTGTCAGCCAGCTGCTGACGCTACCAGGCACTGCCAGGAGGGAAGGAGTTAAGTGTGATGAATGAGGCTTCTCTGCCTGACCAGCCTGGACGGCAGACAGTGACCTGGAGGGACTGTGGATGAAGTGCTCATTATCTGTGTATTGTCTGATGTCCCCTAAAGTCACTATAAGGAAAACCCCTTTTCTAGGGGGAGTAATCAGATGACTTCTAACACTACTACTCCCAGCAGGCTGCTGCATTAGGCTGAGGAGGCAGAGCCACAACTTAACTTTACATAGTAGCTAAAACTCATCATGGCAGTCCAGAGGGTACAGAGAGATGATAGAGAATCACTCCTGATGATAGAGAATCACTCCTGATAATAGAGAATCACTCCTGATAATAGAGAATCACTCCTGATAATAGAGAATAACTCCTGATAATAGAGAATCACTCCTAAAAGAGAGGATATCACCTTTAATACTGTTTCCCCACAATTGTGGTCCATGTATGTAGTTTAATCCATGTCCCTATGTGGTCGCCAATAGATGTACAATGTTGCCATGATTGCGCAGCTACTGGTGACCACATATATGTCCATACGCTGTACAAACAACGGCCGTTCCACGTGAACAACTGTTGTTTAACGCTAACTATGGTCAGAAGTAATGAACGTGTTCAATAACTCCAGCCGTAGGTTGTGTTAAACAACAGCCATTCAAGCTGAACGGTTGTTGTTTGTACAGAATATGAACATAGCCTTAAAGTGTAACGATCATCTTTCGCTGGTGGCAGGATACGCTGTCAAAATGCTGCCACCACCATGCTACAGTACCTGTGAAGGTCCAACAATACCATCAATTGCACTGTATGCAACGACACTGCCGGAAGTATTCCATCTCCGCTGCGCGCATGTACAGGATATCCTGCCACCAGAGAAAGACGATCAGTACACTTTAACCCCTTAAGGTCCAAGCCAATTTTCGTTTTTGCGCTTTTGCCATTTTATGTTTAAAAGTCCATAGCGCTTGCATTTTTTCACCTAGAGACTTATATGAGTGCTTATTTTTTGCTAAACCAATTGTACTTTGCAATTACAGGCATAATTTTTCCATAAAATATGTTGTGAAACCGGAAAAAAATCATTTGCGCTGTCAAATTGAAAAAAAAAACGAATTTGTTTTGATTTCGGGGAGTTTTGCATTTACGCCGTTCGCCCTATGGTAAAACTGACTTGTTATGCATGTTCCTCAAGTCGTTACGATTACTATGATATATAACATGTATAACTTATATTGTATCGGATGGCCTGTAAAAAATTCAAACCATTGTTAACAAATATATGTCACTTAAAATCGCTCCATTCCCAGGCTTATAGTGCTTTTATCCTTTGGTCTATGGGGCTGTGTGAGGTGTCAGTTTTTGCGCCATGATGCGTTCTTTCTACCGGTACCTTGATTGCGCATATACGACTTTTTGATCGCTTTTTATTACATTTTTTCTGGATTTGATGCGACCAAAAATGCGCAATTTTGTACTTTGGGATTTTTTGGCGCTTACGCCGTTTACCGTGCGAGATCAGGAATGTGATTAATTAATAGTTCGGGCGATTACGCGCGCGGTGATACTAAATATGTTTATTTATTTATTTATTTATTAATTTATATTTATAAAATGGGAAAAGGGGGGTGATTTGGACTTTTATTAGGGGAGGGGATTTTTTTATTAATAAAAACACTTTTTTACTTTTTTTTTTACATGGACTAGAAGCCCCCCTGGGGGACTTGTATATACATAGCACTGATCTCTCATAGAGATCAATGCTGTGTATATACACAGCAAAGATCCATGAGATCGGTCATAGATTGCTATGGCCTGCTGCAGGCCATAGCAATCTACTGCCGAGCCGGGATCAGCGTCATTCCGACGCTGAGGCCCGGCACGGGCAGAAGAACGGATCTCCCCCCCGCGATCGCATCGCGGGGGGGAGATCCGACCCACTAGACACCAGGGATGTGATGTCTGAAGCCCTTCAATGCAGCTGTCAGGTTTGACAGCTGCATTGAAGTGCTTAATTAGCCGGCGCGGCAACGGGACCCGCGCCGGCTAACAGAGGCACTGCCCGGCTGCACGTGTCAGCCGGGATCAGCGCCGTTCAGAGCGGGGTCCCGGCGGGACCCCGCTCTGAACACCCCCCGCGGCGCCATGACGTATTAGATACGTCATGGGTCGCTAAGGGGTTAAGTTTCACAAAGATTTGAAAAATAGGCCTTGGTACTTATGGCCAAAAGTGGGGAGTTAGAGAAGCACTACAGGAATTTTTTTTCCTTGCTTATATAATGCAACTTGGCAATTACTAGAGGTACTTTATTTATCATGCTATGCAGTTAGTCTACAGTAGCGGCATTAAAGTGACTGTACTACTAGGCCCAGGCTGAAGCACTGGAGGCGGCCGACCTACCCTTAGTGGGAGGAAACCCCCGCCCCTCTATGATAGGGTTCCATTGATTCTAATGCAGTCACGTCATGGAGGGGCTGGAGTTTCTTCCCACTAGGGTACTATTACACCAACAGATCTGATGACAGATTATCTGCCAAAGATTTGAAGCCAAAGCCAGAAACAGACAATAAACAGAGATTAGGTCATAAAAGAAAGACTGGATTTCTCCTCTTTTCAAATCCACTCCTGGGTTTGGCTTCAAATCTTTGGCAGATAATCTGTCGTCAGATCTGTTGGTGTAATAGTACCCTAAGGGTGGGTCGGCCCGCCTCCAATGCTTTAGCCTGGGCCTGGTGGTACAGTCACTTTAAGTTATTGTATGGTGGCATTATTTTGTCATATATGTTGGTGATATTTAGATATTTTGCTAATAGCGATAATTGGCGTGTTCAAATGGGCCTTCACAACGGGCGTATTGAGACCTAGGGCAGCCCAAGCTGTAAATACAGCCCTGGTGATCAGCAGTGTATTATATACTTATCTTCCTCCTGAGTGAGTATATATCTCTCCATGCTATGTAGGCAGCAGTGTATTATATACTTATTATCCTCCTGTATGAGTGTGTATATATCTCCCCATTCTGTGCAGGCAGGGGCGTAGCTAATGTCTCCTGGGCCCTGGTGCGAGAGGCCAACTTGGGCCCCCCCCCCCTCCTTTCACGACCAAGTGATGCTATTGTTGTGTGTGTGTGTATATATATATATATATATATATACACACACAGTGGTGCCTTGGATTATGAGCATAATTCGTTCCAGGACCGTGCTTGTAATCCAAATCCACTCTTAAACCAAAGCAAATTTTCCTATAAGAAATCATGTAAATGCAGACAATTGGTTCCGCACCCCAAATATATTTATTATTCTGTACTGTACAGTAATGGAGAGGATGGGAAACACAAGGGCTGACAGAGACTGCAGGGAGCATGAAGGAATGAGCAGGGCAGATGTGGGCACATACATGCATCGCTCTCTGTCCGGGGAGAGAGGGGTTACAGCTATGGAGAGATTACCCCCCCCCCCACAGTCCTGTCCCCTGATGTAAGCCCCAGCCTGAAGGGGATCTGCTATGATTTGGAAGGTGTTTAGAGTACAGTGCTGTAGACCCCGCTATGCAGGCCATGCCCCTTCTCCACTCGCGCTCCCACCCAATACAGGAAGTTCTTAAACCAAAGCAATGTTCTTAAACCAAGTCACAATTTTGAAAAACTGTGAGCTCTTAAACCAAAACGCTCTT
The DNA here is from genome assembly GCF_027789765.1 of Dendropsophus ebraccatus. Lineage (NCBI taxonomy): Eukaryota > Metazoa > Chordata > Amphibia > Anura > Hylidae > Dendropsophus > Dendropsophus ebraccatus. The sequence goes on along the minus strand of NC_091456.1, from coordinate 45,568,799 downwards.
AAACGAAGTTACTCTTAAACCAAGGTACCACTGTATGTATAATATATATATATATATATATATATATATATATATATATATATATATACACACACACACACACCAAGACAGATATTACCTATTACCGCCATACTGTTACCGACCAAATCCTGTATACTGAGACCAATATTACCAGTAATACCAGTATATAGGGAGGAAACATTACCGCCACACCACAACCACAACCATCACCACCATATTGTTACTGACCAAATCCAGTACACTAAATCACCTCATCCAGTCATATAGAGGTGGCCCCAGCTCTACACAGGCTCTATACACCATATACATTACTGTGCAGTTATATCAGGTGACTCACAGGAGACGTCTTTTCTGATCGGAGTTCTTTCCTTTTCATCATCTTCTCCATCCGTCCTGGGCCGTTATGAGAACTTCTCCGAGCCACGAATCCACAGAATCTGCCAGACAGACATATTAGGCTCCACACTCTGACACCATCTCCATCTCTCTACACACTGCACATCTGTACTGTCCCCTTTACACCCTCATTTAGTGGGTAGCCCTGACTCTGTGACCTCCTAATAATATATGCCCCCCTCTGTGTATTCCCTCTCCCCCTATGTTGCCCCGCCAAATAGATGGCCCCCTCCCTTATAGATGGCCCCCTCTACCCCCTCCCTTATAGATGGCCCCCTCTACCCCCTCCCTTATAGATGGCCCCCTCTCTCCTCACCCTCCCTTATGGATGGTCCCCTCTCCCCCCACCCTCCCTTATCGATGGTCCCCTTCCCCCCCCCCTCCCTTATAGATGGTCCCCTTCCCCCCCCCCCTCCCTTATAGATGGTCCCCTTCCCCCCCTCCCTTATAGATGGTCCCCTTCCCCCCCTCCCTTATAGATGGTCCCCTTCCCCCCCTCCCTTATAGATGGTCCCCTTTCCCCCCCTTTATAGATGGTCCCCTTCCCCCCCTCCCTTATAGATGGTCCCCTTCCCCCCCCTCCCTTATAGATGGTCCCCTTCCCCCCCTCCCTTATAGATGGTCCCCTTTCCCCCCCTTTATAGATGGTCCCCTTCCTCCCTCCCTTATAGATGGTCCCCTTCCCCCCCTCCCTTATAGATGGTCCCCTTTCCCCCCCTTTATAGATGGTCCCCTTCCTCCCTCCCTTATAGATGGTCCCCTTCCCCCCCACCCTCATAGATGGCCCCCCTCTTTCCACCCACCCTCATAGATTGCTCCTCTTTCCCCCCACCCTCATAGATGGCCCCCTCCTTCCCCCCACCCTCATAGATGGCCCCCTCCTTCCCCCCACCCTCATAGATGGCCCCCCTCTTTCCCCCCACCCTCATAAATGGCCCCCTCTTCCCCCCACCCTCAGATGCCCCCCTCCTTCCCCCCCACCCTCATAGATGACCCCCTCCTTCCCCCCCACCCTCATAGATGCCCCCCTCCTTCCCCCCACCCTCATAGATGGCCCCCTCTTTCCCCCCCACCCTCATAGATGGCCCCCTCTTTCCCCCCACCCTCATAGATGGCCCCCTCTTTCCCCCCACCCTCATAGATGGCCCCCTCCTTTCCCCCCACCCTCATAGATGGCCCCCTCTTTCCCCCCACCCTCATAGATGCCCCCCTCCCTCATAGATGGCCCCCTCCTTTCCCCCCACCCTCATAGATGCCCCCCTCCTTTCCCCCCACCCTCATAGATGCCCCCCTCCTTTCCCCCCACCCTCATAGATGCCCCCCTCCTTTCCCCCCACCCGTACAGGCTGATAAAAAAAACAAAACTTAACTCACCTGACATCGCGCTCCCACGTTGATTCTCACTCCTCCTGGTGTGTCCCCGGCTGCTGCGCGGCTGCCGGGGGTGTCGCGTCTTATCCCCGGCAGCGCGCGCATCCCAGAACTCCCTGCGCGCCGGAAACCGGAAGTCAGGGCCCAAGGCGCGCAGGGAGTTCTGGGATGCGCGCGCTGCCGGGGGTAAGACGCGACACCCCCGGCAGCAGCCGGGGGAAGACGGAGCCCGACTCTTGTGACCGCAAGCAAAACAATGCTTGCGGTCACAATAGTGATTGATCGGGGGGCCCCGCGGGCCCCCCTTGTGGCGGGCCCGGTCGCGGCGGCGACCCCCGCGACCACGGTGGCTACGCCACTGTGTGCAGGTATACAGCAGTGTATTATATGCTTATTATCCCCCTGTATGAGTGTGTATATATCTCTCCATTCTGTGTAGGTATACAGCAGTGTATTATATACTTATTATCCCCCTCCTCTATGAGTGTGTATATATCTCTCCATTCAGTGTAGGGATGTAATCCACAATATGTTATATTCTAAGTTTTATCACTTATTGCCAGCTAAAGTCTTTAGAAATTAAAAAGATTTTTTTTGCAGAGGAAATGAGCCAAAGCCAAGAGTTAGCTCAGAAGTAAAAGAGATATAAGTTAAAGTGCTATACTTACCATCCTGGTCAAACCATTTATTTCTGCAAGAAAACCAATGTGGCACTACAGTGGAAGACGTGATATGGGAGGGTAGGGGCGTGTCTTGGGGATTGGGTGTGTGTCTTAGGGTTAGGGGCGTGTCTTGGGGGATAGGGCGTGTCTTTGGGTGGGGTTAGGGGCGTGTCCATGTCCCTCTTTCCTCTCAGCCAAAGTTGGGAGGTATGTATTTGGCCAAATGGCCGCACATAGTTGGCTAGTGACTACTTTTGGTTCTGTCTCTGTGCGGTATACTGAGCTTTTCAGTCCGAAACAAAACTCGTCTTTGCTCAGAAAATGACCCGAGTGTAGTCACTAGCTCACTATGTTCAGTCCATTAAAATGAATTAGGCCTGTGTCCTGTCGGCATCCCATTTTAAAATTTTTCTAGCATATCCGTATCTTGGATGCTCATAATGGGATGTGAACATACCTTGAGTTGGTAAACATATATATATATATATATATAGTTAGATACATAAAAGGTACATACTAGGATAAATTATACCATTATAATTACACCGACACGTACCGGCCGCAGCCGCAGCAGGTGCTTTATAACGGAGAAAATGACTTTTATTCCCCGGCTCGTGACTAGATACGAGCGGGGAAGTAGTCATGGTGGGCGGCTCCCCGCTCGTATCTAGTCACTGCGCTCTGCCTGTCAGCGCGCTCAGAGGGGATGATTGACAGGCAGAGAGGTCCGTTACTGGCCTCTCTGCCTGTCAATCATCCCGCCGAGCGCGCTGACAGGAAGAGCGCAGTGACTAGATACGAGCGGGGAGCCGCCCACCATGACTACTTCCCCGCTCGTATCTAGTCACGAGCCGGGGAATAAAAGTCATTTTCTCCGTTATAAAGCACCTGCTGCGGCCGCGGCCGGTACGTGCCGGGGCCGCTCCAGGTGCTTTATACAATGCTCAAGGGAACCATATCAGCCCAAACGGGCTGATTGGTTCCCTTTAATTAGTGTAATTTATGGAAAACCATTCTATTACATATTGTTAAAGATATGAAATATGTGAAGCATTTAGCTTGATACCATTCCTTACAAAGGTTCTCTTACCTGGGCTAACATGTCACTCATTGCATCACAGACACTCTCATCATTGTGTCCAAGCACCCTCAATAGCCGTAAAATACGGACCTGGATGAAAGCATGATTGAACAGGCTGATTAGTATATAGGATAGCAAGTGAACAATAGGAAATACTCACAATGGGTACACAGGGTACTATTACGTTATGTAGTGTAATAGAATCACAGCCATAGTAAATGGCCAATGCACCTATGTATCATGCAATTCCAAAGTAACAGATTGTAAAAATGGAGAAAAAAGTTATATAAATCACTGGAACAGTGAAAACAGACCTGTAAAAAGGGGTCGGTGACACCAGACACTGCGTGTTCAGGGGAATAACCAGACATGATCTGCCGAAGTTTTTGTAGAAGCAGTGGAAGTATCTAAAGGCAAGAACAATAGACATACAATTCATTTAGTACAACAATGGCATTAATAGTCATATGCTGGTTTATATGTCTCGGAGCAGGAGTTCTGAGTAAAAATTCTAAATCATATAAACTTATATATATCTCAGAGCTTACCATCCCTGTTTCTATTATACAATGCGGCACTACTTTGCTAATTCTTGCACCATGCCATGCTGTTAAAGCTGTGCATATGGCCCGTCCCCTGCTGCCATGCCTGATACCTGAATGCTGCAGCCTCCCACTGGTTCCTGACACCTTTGCACTTTCCCCTCGCTGTCCGGACACTGGCTAGGGTGAGGAGGCCTCAAGCCTGGTGCCTGTTTTAATGCACATATGAGCAAGGACACCAACTGTGCCACTCCTGACTTGTTCATTTGATCATTTCACTGAAACGGTTCAGGGATTTGATCAAATTCTTGACTTTCTTCAGGAGAATGACCCAACCGAGTGGTCATTTTATCATTTCCCTGCAACATACACATAAAACAGGCTGAAATTGTGATGTGAACACTAAGGTCTAAGGTACATTAAGATAATGGTTATCATTTCTATAACTTTGTCTAGTTTTAGTTGCTATCTTTGTGTTCAGCTTTATACTAGTTTTATGGACATTTGTTCATGGCATGGAGCTAAATAGAATCAGTCAGATGAAGAACAGCTCTGCATGCACTCTGCCTCAGTCATATCAACATACAAAGGAAGTAAGATGATCTGTATGAATCTTGTAACTTTAGTCAAGGTTTTCAGGAACAGTTAACCCCTTTATTACAATTTCAGCAAACATTTATTTTAATTAAAGGGATACTCCGGCAAAAATCTTTTTCTTTCAAAGGAATTGGTTTTAGAAAGTTATATAGATTTGTAATTCAATTCTATTTAAAAATCGTAAGTCTTTTTATACTTATCAGCTGCTCTATGCCCTGCAGGAAGTCGTGTATTCTTTTCAGTCTGACACAGTGCTCTCTGCTGCCACCTCTGTCCGAGACAGATCACAAGAGGTTTTCTAAGGGGATTTGCTACTACTCTGGGCAGTTTCTGTCTCTGACAGAGGTGGCAGCAGGGAGCACTGTGTCAGACTGAAATGAAAACAACATTTTCTGCAGGACATACAGCATCTGATAAGTACAGGAAAACTGGAGATTTTTAAATAGAAGTAAATTACAAATCTGTTTAACTTTCTGACACCAGTTGATTTGAAAGAAAAAGGTTTCACCGGAGTACCGCTTTATTGTACACCTTTAAGAAATATATACTTAGCAACTTTTAAGACCTCTTCTTAACATCCAATAGGAAGTTTCAGCGTTTGCTCCCAGGCAATTTTAAGGCACAGCATGAGGTCCCCATGTACCTTTTACAGTCAGCCAAACCCTCAACCAGCAGAGCGTTCAAACAGCTTTAGTATAAAGTGTATGGGCACCTTACGGCTAGGTTAGCATGTATCTGGAGATCTGGAGTCATCCCAAATGAGAACACTAGATTAACCATTGACTGCTGGATCGATAGATACTGCATGCAATTGTGATGGCCACCCCTGGTGATATTGTGTAGGAGGATCGGCCGGTCAATTGCTAGGTGGTGAAGTGTGACTCCACTCCTGTGGTGGGTGGCTGAGATACAGCCGGGCCTTATGATGTTATGTTGTGACGCCAGTGCTGGTAGGGCACACAGATGTGATGGCACGTCTGCTTTTATTTTAGAAGGCTGGTTGTACCCTTTTCCCCTGTGGTCTGTGTCCTGCCGGGCTGCTACGGGGTCCCTTGGGTTAGTGTAATGATGGATGGCCGGAGTGGTGTAGTGACCCTCCAGGACTATCGGAAAGGAGAAGTGTCCCAAGGTTACGGTGTGAACTGTGTCGGTGTGAGACTCTTTATCATAAATAAGCCTGTTTTTACTAGAAAAGTACAGGTGTGCAGCAGGTTATACAGTTGTGCCTTGACAATAGAAGTTTCTCTTGATAAAGCAATTGATAATACACTTGATAATACTTGCAGACAAATACTTGACGATACAGCAACCAGATCTGTGATAGGAAGGTAGTAGAGAGTACAGTCGTGCTGACTGAGTAGCGTGTTGAGGGATACAAAGAATCAGAATAGCAGAGAGGAGAATGTCATGAGAGTCCCAACCCGAGTAGTACTGTACTCTGCCGGGATGTTGTAGGATGAGGTAGAAGAAAAAGAGAATATTTGTGCCCGTGTATTGACCTTTGGATCTTCACATCACCTAATGTCTACCAGTGTCGGGTGACCCGTCCTATGAGGGTGACACAAGGCCCCAGACCTTGTTACCTGGGATGAGCGGAATGCTGAGGGTTCCCTGCGGACAACCGTGCTGCGAGATAGAGTTCCTAGGCCTTAGCAACTTTGCTATATCCGGATCAGTTCCTAGCTTACTGCTTTCTGTGGATACTGTCCTGCTCTGTGACTCTCCTAATCCACGGCGTGGGTTGAGGTTGTCTCTGACTTGTCCTCTCCTGAAAGGGGTTTAACACTGCATAGTGTTGTGTAGCGTTACTGAGAAGAAACTGTTAGCTGTGTCTTGTCTTGCTTCCTACCCATACGGGGTTTTGACTAAGATTAACCTACTCTTCTTGTCTCCCATGTGACCTCCATCCTCAGTGCATCTAAAGTGTGCTGTGAGTGGGTGAAGAGTGCAATAGAAGGAGTAAAGAGAGAGGTGATAGGAGAGAAGAATTAATTCCCATAGGTCCACAGATCCATGTGACACACAAACAAACCATAACCCTTTACATTCTTCAGTTGTGCAGCATCTGAATACATATATCTAATACAGCGACATCTAGTGGCAAAACTTTATCACTACCTTCATCATCACTTTTACACGATAAGTACAGGCTTTTACACACAATATTTTTTGAAAGAGCATAACCACAATGGGAACCTGGCCTAAGTGACATCAGATATAAGTAACTGTATGAAAACTCACTGTCAGTAAATATCCTTCATAAATCAATGCTACACAGAAGGAAAAAAATATTTACATATTTATATGTAAAGCAATGAGCCTCTTGTGTTACCCATAACCTCACCTTGCGAAAACCTTTAATAGCTGCAGGGCGTCGCTGGCAAATTTCTGTCGCCAAGAGAACAGCTCCATAGAACACACCTGAAATAAAACCTCACCCCATGTTACATATGTAGGAAATTAGGTTCTTCATTGCCGACTCGAGTTAACTTACAACCCCAGTATCCCCCCATTCACCTCATTCAGAAACTTATGTTGTATCCTATTCATATTCAGGGCTGACATATTATCACTGTACCCAGCTTGCCATCCACTCTATAAACTTACCATGCCTCTTTTCTGTGAGCAGCATCTCACTGGTTGGGATGAACATTTCCACTAAATCAGGGACCTTCCTGATGATGTGTACGGCACACAAAACAGCCTGTGGGTGTGAACTGGAGGTGAGCAATGCAACAGGTGACATACAAGGCTTGGCTGAACTTCAGTGATCAGAAGGTTTGTATGAGGGAAGTGTAGAAGAGGTGAAAGTATTAGTAATATTAAGAAAAATAATGGGAAACTGGGTTAAAAAAATGAAAAGTTATTGGTATATGAAATCTTCTAGCCTCCTCCTGGGTCAGTTAGCCGCTTGCCTCCCTCTTCTTTTTAACTGCTCCTTCTCATCTTCCCACCCCCACCAATATATTTTCCACAATAATTATTTTCTGACTTCTTCACTTTGCATTATATTGTTATGTCACACCTTTTTCTTGACATGGCTGTTTGATGTTTGTAGAAGATGTTCAACTTCTCCAGCCAGGTCCCGGCACATCTCTACAGATCCTAAGCACGCAAGAGTACAAAGAGCCAGGCCTTGTACCACTGCCGAGCTGTGCTCCAAATCTCTGTAAAAGAAACAGAATAAAGAATTTTGAAGTTAAAGATATATTGAAAGTGAATGGGAAAATGAAAGAATGAAAACATATAACCATATCTGGAGACTATCAGCACACAATGGTGTCAAATACATATGTTAGCTTGGTTACATGCCGTGACAGATTAGATTAGAATCAGTTTACAGCCTTTTGTTCCATATAACTTTTGTCGAATCATAAAAAAAAAAATATTGTTGTTTTATCAGACACCTTATACTAGAACATTGCTTCTAGGGGAGAAGAGCTCTGTAATACAGTGACTTATGGAGCACCTTATGCTCCAGGGTGTAAATGAAGCCTAACCTTTCACACTTAAGAATTTTCAATATAGGTATAAAATGACCTTAGCTAACCATCCAATTTCACTGCATATTAAAGTTACTGTAAATTCTTTCTTTAGCATCTTACCTCTTCATACTGTTGGTTATCAACAAATGGGCGTCCTGCCTTTCATCTAGCAACATCATTGCGCCTAGGTATCCAATTCGTTTATCTGTAAATCGGGGGGAGGCTATCAATTTCAAGCACTCCATCTGAAATATGAAGTCACAATTTATCAATTAAATAAATATATTCAGAACATAGAAGAAGAAAGACATGAACTGATTAAAAATACATCTCTAACATATTAAAACAATAATTTAAACAATATTTCAGCATTTTATTTGTAGGTCTTAGAAATCTTTAGAGTACGTATGACGTTCTCCTATAAAGAGCCATTGAGTTTTGAAGTACTGCTGTGAAAGGTGTTATCCAAAGATTATAACCATGCAACAGCTGGGACCCTCAATGATCATGAGAATGGGAAGCCCTTTTGTTTCCCGTGTGGGGGTCAAACATGTGAGCTGCCCCTAGATTTATTAACTATGGGACTGCTGAACATAGCATAGTACAGTCCTTGGCAGTGTCATAGATGAACAGAATGCATGGTAGACAATCACCCCACTCACTGGGGGAACTAGGACCTGTGTTTTTATGATTGTTGGGGGTCCCAAAAGTCAGAACCCCATTGATCAGATACTGTGGATAGGTGATAGTATAATCTTGGCAAAGTGTCTTTAAAAGCACCTGTTAAGGGTCTGAACAGGATAGTAGGCCACGCTTTTCAATACTCCATGCTAAGGTATCCACACACATACCTACAATATGTCTTAATAATGAAAGTCTATGTGAATGTTACAGTATATGTCCATATTGTGGTCATACTGACCGCCTTAAAGTGACAGCCAGGAAAGCCCTGGTAAATAAGGCATCTTCAATAAAGTATAATATCTAATATTAAAACTTCCTACCTGTCCAAAGTGTGCGGGATAGCCCAGCATGTGCACGTACAAGAGCTTGGCCACACTTCGTCCACGGTACACTGAATCCTCATCCCGAAATGAAGATCGGATTTCAGCACACTCCCTCTGGATCACCTCTCTCTCTTCATTTTGTGTCTTAACACTACGGATGGCTCGAATCAGCTCGTGCAGCCTTAAAGGAGGGCCCATCCTGTTCACTATAAGACAAGAAAGCAACCACTGCACTTAGAGAACAGGAGACACCACCAACATTCACAGACAAGTTGTGACCTCACTGGCTCTTTACCTGTTTTCTGTCAGCTTTGATGTGTCAGCCTTCCTGTGTCTTCCTATGCACCTGTTTCTCTCGGTGTAGTTTACCTTCCTGCTTCTCACCTGGATCACTTTGTGCCGGCTTCTTACTTCCTGAAAGATAGTGTGACACCTGCTCTTCCAGCTCCGTGCCTCTCCTGTCCTCTGAGGCAAGACTTGCAGAGCAGCTTTTATACTGCACAGCCAGGCTCTGACATAGAGAACAGATACAAGACAGTGAATGATAGCGGAAGCACACATTCACCTCTAGTTACCCCAAGACTGGACACTAGACAATACTGTATACTCTAATATACTGCTGTCTAATGATGAGCGAATAGTGAAATATTTGAATATTCGATATTCGTACGAATAGCTCCCGAATATTCGAATATTCGATCCCATTAAAGTCAATAGGAACAAGTATTCGATTATTGAAAAACATCTATTCGGCCACTTGGAGGTAAAAACCGGAAGCTGGGGGATTTGAACGCTTATCGAATATTTATCGAATATTCAGCAAACTATTTGATAATATTCGATAGATCAAATACCTTACTATTAGATCGAATATCTATTCGATCGAACAGTATTCGCTCATCACTACTATTGTCGAATCACTCTCTCACAGCAGAAGCTCCATAATTTCCTATGTGAATGTTTCAGTATATAAATATGTTCTCACTTCGGCAACATATCGGAGAAAGGCAGCCATCTCGTAATATAGACAATGATCATTATTAGCGGCCGTCTATATTACAAGATGGCCACCTTTTCCCGCTATGTTCCCAAAGTGTGAGCATAGCCTATGTGTGCATTGTGGTTAGTTACATACTGACCACCTTAAAGTGATACTGTCACCCCTCTCTTACTCTGTCTTCATTTCATTGGTTAATAGTGTCACCTAGGCAGGGCTTCACTGCAGTTGGGCCCCATCTCCTGGCTGGGGAGACAGCTTAACTGTAATGAAGCCCCACCTAGGTGACACTATTAACCAATGAAATGAAGGGATTTTAGAGCAGAAAGAAGACACAGATGAGTTTTATACAGGTATATGTCACATGTGCAGCATCTAAACTGCACATAGTAAAGGGGGTGCTGATATCACTTTAAGGTGACAGCCAGGAAAGCTTTGGTAAATAAGGCCCCTTTAATGCAGAATGCAAGTCTACCTGTCCAAAGTGCGGGATAGCCCAGCATTAGAGATGAGCGAACCGGTTCGGCCGGTATGGGATCCGGGTCGGATTTTCCCAAAAGTCCGAGTCCGGTCGGATTCAGATTTTTGGAAATCTGCTCCGAATTTTTTTATTTTTTTTCTTGCTTTCTAAAATGGCAGCCGCCATTTTAGAAAGCAGGAAGTGTTCCGGGCGGGAAACGCGCTTTCCCATGATGCCCGGAACACTTCCAACCAGCAGGGATGTTGCACTAGCCCACCCCTTGTGTCACGTCGGTATAGCTTTAAGAGGAGTGGCCTCCATGTTCACTACTGCTGCTCCTGTGCTGGCCTCCAATGACTACTGCTGCTCCTTCACTGCATTTTTGACCTTTTTCCTGCATAGACCCTGTTATGGTGAATTTCCTGCATAGACCCTGTAATAGTGAATTTCCTGCATAGACCCTGTAATGGTGAATTTCCTGCATAGACCCTGTAATGGTGAGTTCCCTGCATAGACCCTGTAATGGTGAATATTGAAGTCTAAAAAAAAAATTGACTTTGAGATATTGAAAAGATAATGATTTTATTGACATGTAGAGCCCTAAATTCAACCAAATACACTATCCCGTATCATATAGATGCTTTAAACTACGAAATCCAAAGAAATCCGGTTGAACCGAACTTTTTTAAAAAATCCGGAAGTCCGGTCGGAACGAACTTTTGAAAAGTTCGCTCATCTCTACCCAGCATGTGTACATACAGCCAACAATAGCAGTGTAATAATATACTAATATACTGCTACTGTTGGAATCACTCCCTAACACCAGACAGAGCTCTTTGTTTAAAGGTATACTCCCATCTCAGACAATCACAGGTGAGAAGGAAATGGCAGCGGTCAGAGGTGGCAGGGACTACGGAAGCAGTGTTGCAGGTTGTTCTGCACAGTTTATGTAATTCTAATAAAAGTGTCAAAATAGATATAAACAAATATAAAACACTAGGACATGACTAAGCTTTTGTTCTCTGCAGTGAATTAGTAAAACATCCAATAAGGAACTAGAATTGCAGAATAAGTAACAAGATAATATACATGGGAAAGGAGGGTAAGGTAATGGTTAAAGGGGAACTCCGGATAAGAAAAACTTCTTTTCTATTAAAAGTACATTAAAAGTTATATAGATGTGTCTATATAATGTATTAGCGTATCGGTACGGTTCTGCCACACTGGTGGCTGATAGAAATCCAGGAAGTGAACAAAAATGGCCCCTGTACCAATCCACATTGTGTCCTGCTCCTTCTGCTATCCCACCTTAGGAGACAAAAATTACATGCTTCTGTCTCACATTGTGTGTGTTTTCTGAGCACAGACAGGGGGCAGGGTGATGTCACAGAAGGCTTGGCTGGATCCCCCAATCCCCTGAGTGATTTACCATCTCTGACCAGCCAGCAGCTGCTGCACTAATTTTACTGATTGTGATTGGTGGGGGACTGTGATGATCAGCTGAGGGAAAGCATTGCATTCTGGGAACTGCTCAACTAGGAAGGACAGAAACACGATACAGAACAACCCCCCCCCCCTCCCCCAAACAAATGGATTTTTGGTAGTTTCAAAACTGGGACAGACAGGTAAGTAATACTATATGCTTTTGCAGAAGTTTCATTTTTTTAACCTCTACCTGGAGTTCCTCTTTAAGGCTTTGAGAATGAGCTTACATCTTGGGGTAGACCTAGAGATCTAGAGATGGTGTGTGGTTCAAAAAGTATTAAAAAAAAAAAAAGTTAAGTGGTAGATCTCCCCAGAACATAGTGGTTATGAGGATTAGACTGCAGGTCTAGGAGTATCTCCTGAATAAAATGTAATTGGTAAGACTGAAGCAATCCCAGAAAATGTGAAACAGAATAGCCCTTGCAGCGTCAGATCTCTAGAAGGTCATAGGGGTAGCTGAAATCCCCACATACCATCTAGCAAAGTTTCCCAGGTACTCCTCCCATCTAGTCATATATGAACATCTAGGTATTTGGTCAGGGTGTTATTGATAGAAGAGATGAGTCCCTTAGTAGATGTACAGTATTGGTAAAATGTTATTCTGATGGACACCTGATATCTCTGCAAGAGAGTAGTAGAGTAATGTGTTAATAGGTTAGTCTGGATCTATGGTCAAACGAAACAAACTATTCTTGATCTACCCCGGGATGGCCAGAGCTCCTCATTTTACAGCATTTGTAGGAAGCCCTACTAAATGAGGGATAGCAGAAGACCTCCACTAAAAAACAGCCCCCAGGGCCATCCGAAATTTACACAGTGCTGTATACAAAAGAGACTATGCAAGCTTTTTATTGGTCTAAAATTAATCAGCAAGCAAGTGGATGGACCTAGCTAAAATAATTAGTACAGATAACAAAGAAAGCAGTGCGCTGAAATTAAAGGGGTAGTGTGGAGCTAAGAAATTATTCACAAAATAACACACATTACAAAGTTATGGCCTCCCGATGATTACATCACTGTCAGAAGAAATGCGGACGGGGGTTGACACGGATCAGGTATGTATACTGCACTACACTTCCGGGTACACGGGCGGGGGTCGGGGAACACGGGGAAGGGGGCCATTCACATACATAACATACATTACAAAGTTGTATAACTTTGTAATGTGTGTTATTTTGTGAATAATTTCTTAGCGCCGCACTACCCCTTTAACCCCAACCGAGCAATATCAACATAACACAAAACAACCAGTAACAACACAACAAAACTACAGTAATTACCAGTTTATTAATGCGTACCCAAGAGCACACAATCTACAAACACTTAACATAGTGTACCATGGACTCATAGATAAAATATAATGGGCAACAGCACCACTTAGCCCCGCCCACAGCACCACCACTGCCCCCCCTCCGTGATGTCATAGGCACATAGGTCCCGCCCCCTCGTCGACCATTGGAACAGGCTGGCCTAAAGGTCTAGGCCCCACCTCCTCTAGGTCAGCCCATACCAATGGGTGTCGAGGGGGTGGGGCCTATGTGCCAATGACATCACGCCCACTTAGCACAATCTGCAGTTGATAAAAGATCACTTTTTACTTGAACGAGCACCATGACGTATGATATAAAATAAGGTATGAAAACTGCAAAATTTACCCATTACACCTGTGTAGAGAAGTCAGAATACAAAGAGGTGGTGACAGTGTCACTTTAAGCCATTATCAGTGGCGTCAGTAGGCAGTTTTATTTGGGGCTCATGCCCCGGATAAAATGCCCGCTGCCCTGGATCTTTTCTGCCCCGGCATCTTGCGAGCCAGATGTGGCTCTTTTGATGGCCGCATCTGGCTCGCAGGTTACCGCAGCTGCCACTCCGCTTCACCTACTGCCCACGTGATGTGCTCCTCCAATCCAATCAGCGCAGAGCGGGAGCCTGGAGTCGCTCCACGCTCTCGCCCTGCGCTGACTGGATTGGAGGAGCACGTCTAGTCGCTACGTCGGGTGAGGCTGCCTCTGGTACCTTTGCGGCGCCGAACTCAAGGTGGAGGTGAGGAGGCTGGAGGGGAGACAAGGGGGAGGCCGGAGGGGAGACTGGAGGGGAGACAAGGGGGAGATTATTACTATATGGGGTCACAGCAAGGGACATTATAACTATATGGAGGGTACAGCAGGAGGCATTATTACCCTATGGGGCACAGCAGGGGACATTATTACAATATGCTGGCACAGCAGGGGGCATTATTACTATATGGAGGACACAGCAGGAGGCATTATTACTATATGGAGGGGACAGTAGGGGAAGGAGACATTGTTACTATATGGAGGCACAGCAGGCGGGACATTATTACTATATGGAGGCACAGCAGGCGGGACATTATTACTATATGGGGGTATGCAGTGTCCCAGTACAGGAAAGGTTCTATATATTATAGTACTGGAAAGGATTAATGGCCACTGCAAAGAGCTCAGCTTATGTTGCGCCCCCCAGTGTTCAAGTTTGGTATTATTCTCTGTGTTCCTCATATTCTCTTATGTACATTGATTTGCATATGTGTCCATGTCACATGGTGTGGTGATGCAAACGGCCTAGTGTCACGTGACTTTTCCTGGCTGCCATAGTAACCCCAATAGCCGTCGAGCTTTTGGCTGGGGTCAGTTGGTCACTCCCCATTTAGTTGTGTGTTCTCCCTCTACCTTCAAGAGGGAAGGACGTGTTCTCTGCTGCTCCTCAAGGAAGGCCGCAACCTAGTGTGATCCTCTCCACTACCTCAGAGACAGATTCCGGTCCAGTCCTGACCAGTCTCATCCTCAAGATTCTTCCTTCTACTTCCTCAGTTCATCGCTAACAGCAAGTATTCTATTCAGTATCACTTTACCTAGCATCATTCTCAGGGAACTACTACCCTTATCCTCCGTTAAGATTCCTCTCACCCAAAGTGACACTATCACACTACGGCCTGTTGCAACATCACCCTTCTTCTCAGTTATACTCAAGTTTGCCTATTACTGGTTGCATCCAGAGACTGTTGTTATTGACAACTACCATGTTAATAAACGCACATCTCCGGTTGTTTCTGAACCCGGCATTGGTCTAGTTATTGGTGCCTTGACTAAGGGCCACGAAGAATTGTCCTGGGGTCCCGCTTGCTCAAGTTCCCGTGGTCTAGCCCTGCACCCTCGTGCCAATACCGTGACCATAACATCTGACAGTGGCAGCCCGGGTACCGCTAACATCTACCTCCCCAGTGGGTTACTCCAGGTACAGCAGAGAATCCTACATACAGAGGGCAACACACTTACCTACCAACTCACTGACACCAAGCAGTGGAATTATTTCTGTATGGGAGCCTATAGGTGGGAAAAGGGAAGGAAGTTGAAGGAAAATTTCGGAGACTAATGGTGCGTTTACACAGACAGATTTATCTGACAGATTTTGGAAGCCAAAGCCAGGAATGGATTTGAAAAGAGGATAGATCCCAGTCTTTCCTTTATGGCCTGATCCCTGTTTATAGTCTGTTCCTGGTTTTGGCTTCACAGATCTGTCAGATAAATCTGTCTGTGTAAACGCAGCATAAGATGTTTGTCTGGCAGGTTCTGAAGAGATGAATTGCAGCTGGAAGAAATCGTCATGGTGGCCTGTGCCAGATGGAGAGGAAAAGGTAAAGAGAACATCTCGGATCAAAGAAGACGTCACCTGTGAGTCACTGAATGAGGTTTTTGCATTTTGTAGAATGTTATGTGGTAGGAGTTCCCAGAGGTAGAAAAGATTATAAAACATTGGCCTATAGGATAGGAGCTAGGACAGACCTCCCAGAGGCTGTGTGTACAGGGGGAGCTGTGAAGGAGCTGCCTGGGCAGTGGTGTGCACCACTACCGATGACAGTGACCCTGACAGGAGCCAAGGGCGGGTGGCTGCCTGTTTTTGCTTAGCCGCAGTTATTATGAGTGGAGATAATAGAGCTGGGCTTATAGAGCGGTTATTGGGGTTACTAGGCTCGGCACTGGGCTCCTTCACTAACCGCTTATGATGGCGTGCAGAGGGCCCGTGGCCAGGATGTTTTAGGACCCTAGCAACACCTCTGGCCTTTATGCTGTAGGTAGTGTCAGGTTGTTTTTTTTAAGCAAATTCATTACGCCCACTTTCAGGTTTTTGACGTGTTTGTCAAGTTTTTTTAAAAAAAATGGTGTCACACACCTTTAGTTAATATGTTGGAGCACTAAAATGAGAGGAAAAATAGAGAAAAACAGACAATTTGCTTCCAGGAACACATTAGTAGCCGCAGCCCCAACCCCAATCGGCCCCCTCCATTGATAATCAATAAGGGGGCAGATCAGTGCTCAGAGGCGAGGGAGCCACGCCCCAAGTGCTCCTAACGGGTTACAGGGCACAACTAACAGCACAGGAACAGCTCCAGGGCCGTTTCTAGGGCCGGGCAAGCCGGGCCACCGCACAGGGCGCCCACAGCTAGGGGGCGCCCTGCGGCACCCGACAGTACCTGGCCCGCAGCCCCCGCATCCTTAGGGCTTGCCAGGGGATCTGGAATCTAAGTTCCAGATCCCCTGGCCAGAGCGACCTTTAGCTGTGCGTGCAGCAAGCACAGCTAAAGGAAACAGTGCTGGGGCAGAGACACAGGGGCTTCCTGTGCAGGCGGTTGTATATGACAGGTGGCTGCCTGCACCGGAAGCCAGAAGAGGACGGAGGGACCAGAAGAGGAGCAGGAGGCAGCAGGGGGAGAGGTGAGTATCTAATGGGGGCTATGAGGAAGGTGTGGGGGGAAGCCTGCACAGAGGGAGCCCCAGATATGTCCCGATAAACCCGCCCCCCGTGATAAGCCCCGCCCCCGCGATATGCCCCGCCCCCCGCGCCAATGTTCACAGTTTACCAGCTCTCCCAGCATCCTGTATGTCAGTGTAATGGAGGCCATCCAGCTTTCCCAGCATCCTGTATGTCAGTGTAATGGAGGTCACTCAGCTTTCCCAGCATCCTGTATGTCAGTGTAATAGAAGTCATCCAGCTTTCCCAGCATCCTGTATGTCAGTGTAATGGAGGTCACTCAGCTTTCCCAGCATCCTGTATGTCAGTGTAATGGAGGTCATCCAGCTTTCCCAGCATCCTGTATGTCAGTGTGATGGAGGTCATCCAGCTTTCCCAGCATCCTGTATGTCAGTGTAATGGAGGTCATCCAGCTTTTCCAGCATCCTGTATGTCAGTGTGATGGAGGTCATCCAGCTTTCCCAGCATCCTGTATGTCAGTGTAATGGAGGTCATCCAGCTTTCCCAGCATCCTGTATGTCAGTGTAATGGAGGTCACTCAGCTTTCCCAGCATCCTGTATGTCAGTGTAATGGAGGCCACTCAGCTTTCCCAGCATCCTGTATGTCAGTGTAATGGAGGCCACTCAGCTTTCCCAGCATCCTGTATGTCAGTGTAATGGAGGTCATCCAGCTTTTCCAGCATCCTGTATGTCAGTGTGATGGAGGTCATCCAGCTTTCCCAGCATCCTGTATGTCAGTATAATAGAAGTCATCCAGCTTTCCCAGCATCCTGTATGTCAGTGTAATGGAGGTCACTCAGCTTTCCCAGCATCCTGTATGTCAGTGTAATGGAGGTCATCCAGCTTTCCCAGCATCCTGTATGTCAGTGTAATGGAGGTCATCCAGCTTTCCCAGCATCCTGTATGTCAGTGTAATGGAGGTCATCCAGCTTTCCCAGCATCCTGTATGTCAGTGTAATGGAGGTCACACAGCTTTCCCAGTATCCTGTATGTCAGTGTAATGGAGGTCACACAGCTTTCCCAGTATCCTGTATGTCAGTGTAATGGAGGTCATCCAGCTCTCCCAGTATCCTGTATGTCAGTGTAATGGAGGTCACACAGCTTTCCCAGTATCCTGTATGTCAGTGTAATGGAGGTCACACAGCTTTCCCAGTATCCTGTATGTCAGTGTAATGGAGGTCATCCAGCTCTCCCAGTATCCTGTATGTCAGTGTAATGGAGGTCACACAGCTTTCCCAGTATCCTGTATGTCAGTGTAATGGAGGTCACACCATGCAGACATTACTGCACCAAACAGCAGAATTACTACAGTTTGGGACCTTATAGGTGGGAAAAGGGGAGGAAGTTTCTGGATGTGCGGAGCCTGAGATGTCTGTCTCACAGGTTCTAAAGAGGAAAGGAAAAGGGTTAACAGTTCCTGTGAGGCTGTAACTCCTCCCCACACCCCTCTCAGACACAGCTCCTGGGTGTTTCCTATGAGCTCTGTGGCCAATAGGCCGGATTCCCTCCTTGCTCTAGCCCCTCCCTCTGCCTTCAGGAACTTCCTCTTCCTGCCCTCAGTCTCCACAGGACTGACCTGCAGCCGGTTTGTGTGGAGAATCCATGGCCACTTGTGCTGATGTGAAGCTGCTGGTAACACTGTGTGTGTGTGAGCAGGCAGAGGGTGAGGGCTGGTGAGGACACTTGCTGTCTGAGCTCAGTCCCCCTCTAGTAATCCCTCAGTAGTTCCCTGGTTGGAGGTCCCCTCTTTGTATCTGCCTCCTCAGAGCATCTGATCCCCTTGCTGGCACTTTGGTTTCCAGTGCACCTCATAGTAAGTAATTCCATGTTGCCCAGAGATGCACAGTGCCTGCTTTTTTTCTCCCTGTCCCATGTGCCCTCCACCCCATCCCCCACGCTTTTATATGCCTCAGAGACATTTTATGCCCACTTACAGCTGCTGCTCATGAGGCTGCACCTCACTTATTAGCTGTTCTAACCCCCTCATCACCATACAGCCCCCCCCCCCCCCCCATCACCATACATCACCATACGGTCTCATGCTCGGCCTGTCCAGAGTGGCTTGTGGTCGACTTTCAGAAGTCATGGTTCTAGGTGATAGATTCTTGGTTCTCCTTCCTCACTGTTTTAATCTTGCTCCATTTTTCAGTCTTTTGCATCCCTTGCTCTCTCTCCCAGTGGCTCAGAGATACACTCCCTTAAATTTGAGGTGGCTATGGAGCATCAAGACCTTTCCTAGACTGAGTTCATTTGCAATAGTTACCATTTGCTCTTGCTTTGCACACTGCTTGGGTCTGAGGCTGCTGTTTTGGTTGTTTTAAATTATCTTTTTTCTTCTATAGGTTCATTCATTGGTTTGGATTGTGGAGAACTCTACACTGTGGGCTGCTCAATCTGCAGAGAACAGGCATGGCAACAATAATCTGCGGTGTGTAACATCAAGAACTCTTGGTATGGTATTCACTACCTCTCACTGAACACTCACAAGTCCTGTTTTGATCAATGATGCTCTAGGGTGGAGCGTCACTGGTTAAAGGGCGATAACAGGGATTGATGGAAGTTGGTGGAGTGCTCTGATATATATTGAGCTGATATATTTCTCTTGCATCCAAGATGGCATTAAGCAGGCCCTCTTTGTTGGGTGGTGGTCGGAGCCCCGTGTAGGGCTACAGGGTCTCCTCCGTGGCGGAAATTACCTGCTAAGCAGGCGTGTTGGGTTAGTAAGGCGGACTTGCACGGCAGGAGTCTGTCTAAGAGTTCGGCACTACATGCCCGGTTATTGGTTTGGTTTGAGAAATAATTAAAAGCTGTGGCCGATCACCACCCAGCAAAAGTTATATTGGTGTCTGTGTCTTTATTCCTGGCAGCTATGTTTATTAATTAGGGTTGCTCTTTGCTTTGGGTCTATGTGCAGTCTTCATTCCCGTGCCCTGTGCCCACTAGGGAGCTAGATTTGTCTAACCTGCTGATAGTTCCCCTTTAACCCCTTGCTACAAAATGACGTTCCAGGAATGTAATGTAAAGCAGGTAGTTCCTGGAACGTCATGTTGTCCCTGCCTCCTCCTGCTGTCCCTAGCGGCGATTTGGCAGCAGGATGAGTTTGTCTCACACAGCCTCCTCTTGCTGCCCCTGCCCGGAGGGGAGCTGCGCTCCCCCCTGGGCAGTTTACCCCATAGGCTATGGGAAATCCGGAGGGAGATTCGCTCCCTCTGATGCCGCGCGGGCAATAGCATAGCTCTGGGGGGGTAACCATAGCAACCCAGACGCTACCCAGTGCTATGCCTTGGCTGCAATATATATAACGGTCATACAATGTACAGTACGTATCAGACAACGGCCGTTGTTTTCACGGCTCCGTGAAAAATTAACATGTCATTTATTTCCCGCCGCTAATGTTCCAACTACGGCCGTGGAGTTCAATGCGGCCGCGCACTGAATATTTATTTCTGCAAAATTAAACTTTATTTTGAAATAAAAAATTTTCTGTGTGGTTTATTGGGCTGGGCGCAGTATTCCAAATAAATGACTTGTTTTATCCCGCTCAGAAACACGACTAGACCGTATGGCCATATTTCTACGGCCGTAGTTTCAGGCGCACACGTCCGGCCGGGTAAAAACAACGGCCGTTAATTTACGTAGTGTGAACATAGCCTAAAGGTGCGTTTACAGAGTTTTATCTGACAGATTTTTGAAGCCAAAGCCAGGAACAGACTATAAACAGAGAATAGGTCACACAGGAAAGACTCGGATTTCTCCTCTTTTTAAATACCCATAGGGTGCTTTTACACAGAGAGATTTATCTGACAGATTTTGGAAGCCAAAGCCAGGAATGGATTTGAAAAGAGGAGAAATCTCAATCTTTCCTTTATGACTGGATTTCTGATAGTCTGTTTCTGTCTTTGGCTTCAAAGATCTTTCAGATAAATCTCTGTGTAAAAGCACCCTTATGCTAAGTTTACACGAGGCGATTATTGGCCCGATCGTACGATTAATGTTTTCGAAATTTATTTTAACGATCAGTGTTTAGACGGTACGATATATCGTACGGAAAAATCTTTTGCGATCGCACGCCTGCAGCCCGGCCGGCCCGCCATTATATGTCGACCATCCACTCAATTTCAACATTGTGTGAACAGATTCTTTCTGTGTTTTTAATCCACTCCTGGTTTTGGTTGCAATATGAGGACCACAATACTGACTGAAATATACGTAGTGTGAACCCAGCCTAAGGGTGCCTTCACACACATCGGATCCGCAGCAGATTTGATGCTGTGTTCAGTTATTTAGATCAAATCTGCTGCGGATCCGCAGCAGAAAATCCACTTTGATACGGTGTGTGTGTGAAGCTACCCTTAGTCCTTTTTTTTTTTTTTTTAATAAATTACTTAATCATTATTGGGTATTGACCAAAACATAAAATGTGAACAAAATTAAAGGGGTCTGAAGATTTTACAAACACACTGGGCCAGATGTTTCAATCATAACAGCCAACCACAGCCCACTACAAGAAATGAAAGCTGAGTTGCGATTGGCTGACTGTCTGAGACAAAGCTGTGTAAATATACTGTAGACCTTGGTGTAACAAGCTGTCACTGAACCCAGCAGTACCGGCCAGCGGCCAGAAGAGGGAGATAGAGGTCTGCAGAGGAGGCGGGGCTGGCTATCCTTATACAGGAAAGAGAAGACAGTAGAGTTCCGTGAGGACACAACACTGCTGATCACTGTTCAGTTGCAGGTTTGTTACTTAATCTTCATACATAAAGAAATGAGTGAACGCAGTGTCGTTCACAGTACATAGACTGGCAGACAGCGGATACGCTTTTTACCAGATCTTTAGTATGCAGGGCTCATGTACATATATGTGACTGAGCGCAATTTATTGTTATATTGTTTATGGTGGTGATCTGTGTTTTTAGCGAATCTATAGAAACTTTTTTAAAAAATTACACACGTCACAGCTTAGAGATGAGCGAACCGCCGAACCTACAGTAAGTCCAGGTTCACGTGAACCTGAACTATCGTCATTTGAATCCCGGTGGCTGGAGAAGATGGATACGGCCCAAGGACTGCCTGGAAAGCATGAATACAGTAACCTGAACTTACTGTAAATTCACTCATCTCTAATCACAGCACATTGCTTTTTGGGGGGTTTATGTTTTGGTGTCAGTGTTTTTTTTTTTTGTTTTTTTTTTTAAATGCAGCATGCTAAAAGAATGGGGGGGGGGGAAGTATACTAAGATCAGCATTTCATATAATGGAAACTGTCCTGGAGAAATGTGACAAGTTCATTAAAGGAGTACTCCGGAGGGGGAAAAAAATACATTTTCCAGTTTACTACATTAGTGTCAGAAAGTTAAACAGATTTGTAAATTACTTCTATTTAAAAAAAAAATCTCAAGTCTTCGAGTACTTATCATCTGCTGTATGTCCTACAGGAAGTGGAGTCTGGCATGGAACGCTCTGCTGTTACCTCTGTCTATGTCAGGAACTGGCCAGAACAGTAGCAAATCCCCATAAAAAAACCTCTCCTGCTTTGGACACTTCCTGTCAGGATTTAAGGTGGCAGCATAGAGCACTGTGTAAGGGTATGTGCACACTACGGAATCGCGGTAGATTCCGCAGCCCGGCCTTGTGCATATCCACTGCTCCCATAGGTTTCATTGTATGGCTTGCCACATTCCGCCGTCCGCCCGAAGAATAGGCGGGTTCATTCTTTGGGCGGACTGTGGAATCTGACAAACCATAGAAGGAAGCCAATGGGACCAGCGGAGATGTGCGCGGCCACCAGCGAGCCGGTGCAAGCTGTGGAATCCGTAGCGGATATTCCGTCAGGATTCCATAGTGTGCACATAGCCTCAGACTGGAAAGAATACACTACTTCCTGCAGGACATATAGTAGCTGATAAGTAGAGATGAGCAACTTTACAGTACTAGTGAAGCGCTTCGCTAGGCTCGGTGGTAGGCTTGTCACTCAGCTGTCTTTGAACTATGGGTGCCAGGATAAGCTGGATCCAGTCGTGGGAAACTTCTCTCAGTTTCCCAGGACTGTATTCAGCTTTTCCCAGCATGGAGAAGCACATGTCAATTCTTTAGGCAGACGACAGAATCTGCCTGACATAGAATAGAGGATATGGCACGAGCGGAGATTCAAATGGGAGCATACTGGGCAAACACGGGAAGTGAATGCACCCGGAGGCTCAGAAACTGCAATGACAGTTTCCAAAAGAAACTGCTGAGTGTGACGACAGCCTAAGATGTGCATGTCTCTTTAATAGCAGGAGGCTATACTCTCTGGGTAAAGGGGTACTCCGGCGGGGGGCATTTTTTTCCTGGAACCGGGGAGGAGGTGGCTGAGGGAAACGACGTCCACTCACCTCCCCGGATCCAGCGGCGGGTCCCGCATCGCGGCGCTCTGGTCCCCGGTTCCCGGACACCTCCTGGTGTCTGACGCGGGCCAGAGACGATACGTCTCAGGTCCGCACAGCCAGTCAGTGACAGAGGCGGGATCTGAGCGGACTTGAAACGGATCCCGCCTCCGTCACTGACTGGCTGAGCGGACCTGAGATGTCACATCTGGGGCCGGAGACACCAGGAAGCGGCCGGGGACTGGAGCGCCGCAATGCGGGACTCGCCGTTGGAACTGAAGAGGTGAGTGGACGTTGTTTTCCTCAGCCACCTACTCCCCGGTGTCAGGAAAAAAATGCCCCCCCGCCGGACTACCCCTTTAATGGCAAACCACACCTGAACTGGAGACAAGAATGGTGCTGTCTCTAAAAGAAAGTGGCCATGTTTTTTGTAGGGCTGAATAACCCCTTTAAGCCTGACTGTCTTTTTTAAAGAGAGGCGAGTGTGGTACAAACATGCTGAACACATTTATGCACAAATGATTTTAGTATTCCAGATTCTGGAAAAGAGAGGTTGATAAATTCCCCCCATAACGTTTTTCCTGTTCACGCAGGCTTTTCAAACTATTTTTAAAACATTTTGAAAAAATGCTTGTCCAAAAAGGACACGACTGTGCTTCTATTGCTGGCATGTATACAGTGGCGTAGCTACCAGGGTCACAGCTGTCCCGCTGCGACCCGGCCCGCCACAAGGGGGGGCCCCCTTGCCACTTCACTGCTCCCCCCCATAAATCACTCTTGTGACCGCAAGCATTGTTTTGCTTGCGGTCACAAGAGCAGGCTCGTCTGACTTACGGCACAGGAAGTGCACGTCAGAGACGCTTCCTGTGCCGGAAGTCCCAGCCCCGGTGCATAGGGAGTTCACTGATGCACGGCGCTGCCGGGATAGGATGGGACACCCCCGACAGCCAGGGGCCGGGACGAGCTTGAAGAAGGAGAGGATCACCGGGGGAGCGGATTATTAGGTGAGTTTGTGTGTTTTTTTATTTTAATTCTGCTTAGCATAGAGGAAAGAGGGGGCATCTATAAGGGGGGGGGGGGGGAGAAGAGGGGGCCATCTATAATGGGGAGAGGGGGGCATCTATAAGGGGGGGAGAAGAGGGTGCCATCTTCAAGGGGAGGGGGGGGGCCATCTATAAGGGGAGGTGGGAAAGGGGGCCATCTATAAGGAGAGGGGGGCATCTATAAGGGGAGGGTAGAGAGGGGGCCATCTATAAGGGGAGGGGGGCATCTATAAGGGGAGGGGGTAGAGGGGGGGCAACATGCAGTGGGGGCCATCTATATGTACTATAAGGGAGGGTCACATAATGTCAGGGCTACCCACTAAATGAGTGTGTAAAGGGGCCATTACAGATGTGCAGTATGTAAAGAGATGAGGATGGTGCCAGTGTGAGGAGCCTCGGAGAAGTTCTCATAATGGCCCAGGGCAGATGGAGAAGGAGAAAATGAAAAGGGAAGAACTCTGATCAGAGAAGACGTCCCCTGTGAGTCACCTGATATAACTACACTGTAATTTATATGGTGTATACAACCTGTGTGGAGCTGCGTCCACCTCTATATGACTGTATGAGGTGATAGTGATCTGTGTACAGTGTATCTTATTCAGTAGCAGCGGTGGTGTTAGTCAGTATGTGGTGGTATTAGTCAGTATGTGGCGGTGTTAGTCAGTATGTGGTGGTAATATTTGTTACTTGTTATCCGATACTGTGTTTTATTGGTCTTAGTATACTGGATTTGGTCAGTAACAATATGGTGGTGATGGTAGTGGTTGTGGTGTGGCGGTAATATTTCCCCTGTGTATACTGGTATTATTGGCAATATTGGTCCCAGTATACAGGATTTGGTCAGTAACAGTATGGCGGTAATATATATGGTGATAATATTTTCTCTTCCTATATGCTGGTGTATTTGGTAATATCTGTCTTGCGGTACATATACGTAAGTATATAAGTAAGTAGACTTCGGGCGTAAGTTTGCGGTCCGTATGTAGCCGGCCGCAAATAGCGTAAATCTCCGGCCGGAGTTTATCGCGTATATGTCCGGCCGTGAAAATATGCGGCCGGACATATACGCAGTGTGAACATAGCCTCAAACTGCAGGCAATTTCTCCATGAGTTTAAGGCTAGGTTCACTCTCTGTAAAAATAACGGCCGTATTTCATAACAACCACCGTTGTGAAAACAACAGCCATTATTTGAGAAATAACGTCCGTTGTTATGAAATACGGCCGTTGTTTTTACATAGTGTAAACCTAGTCTGAAAATGGAATCTGTTTGAAGGTGTCCTAACAGGGATCACTCTCCTCTATGGTAACTCCTGATAAGATAAATGTGGAATTATGGATTTTAATGTGAGCTACTTTATAAGAAGTTTAGTAAGGACACGTTTCTGCTAATCTCCAGGCTATTAGTTTATACAAAGGTTAACTATATCTGCTGTGTCCATCTAGATTCATGAACTGTTCTGCACTTTGAGCTTTTCTCTGATACTCCTCCCATCTGTTTTCGCCTGCAGGCGCACAGTACACTCTCTTCCTCCATGTATCGTTTGCCCCTTCAGCGTTTAGTTTCCCTGTCACGTGCCGGTGGAGGATCATACATAATGCAGAGTGTAAGAGGAATACAAGTTCCCAGAAAACTTGAAGGCAAAGTGGCCCTGGTGACTGCATCATCTGATGGGTAAATATATTATTTGGCGTGACTCTTATTGTATAACTTGTGTAATACACCCCCACTCGTCTAGTGTCTCACTGGATTTACCAAGAGGTGCACAGGTGTTTCTAAGGCACAGGCAGCAGCTTTGTGAATCGGTTCCAGGTCAGAGTTGATGTAGATTTCCAAGCTCTTTGTATGCTGACTGTATATCACGGATTGCACTCCCCAGCTGTTTCGGAACCCTCTGCATCATAATTCATTATAAGGCTATGTTCACACAACTTAAGTAAATTATTAGTCAGCAAATTAATTGCAAATCGGCAACAACGGCTGTGATTAATCCTTTACCTACATTGTGCTGCAGGCTAAGGGAATCCCGTCCGGACATGTCAGCCTTGAATAGCGGCCGCAGAGAACCTGTCAGTTCACACAATGGAGTGTGTGGCTCCAGCCGCATGCTCTATTGTGTGCAGCGGCGAATTCAGATGCCGGCGTGCACAGATGCGCCCGCATCCGAATTCAGCAGCAGTGAAGATCATCCGGCCGGGATGATCTTCTCTGTGAACATGGCCTAAGACAGAAAGCTCCGAAACAGGTAAAGCTCCTTGATACTGTACTGACACTGTGCTGTGCCAGTTCAGTACCATGGAGCTTTAACTGTTTCCGAGATCACTGCATCATAATGAATGTGTTTGATGTGTGAATGCGGCCTAAGGGTACAAACACACACACACACCGTATATGCAGCAGATAGCAGCAGATTTGATGGTGCAGATTTGATGCTGTGTTCAGTTATTTAGATCTAATCTGCTGCTTATCTGCTGCGTATTTGCTGCATATCGCAGCAGTAAATACGCAGTGTATATGCCGTGTGTGTTTGTACCCTAAGGCTATGTTCCCACATAGTATTTCTGTCTTTTTTCAACCAAAACCAGGAGTGGGTTAAAAATACAAAACTGTGAAAATCTTTCCATTATAATTTTACCCTGTCAGTTCCACTCCTGATTTTTGTTAAAAAAAAAGACTAACTGGAAATACTGTGTGTGATCATAGCCTAAGGCCGTGTTCACACATGTTTCACTGAAGTACTGTCTTCACAGAAATTATGAAACTACGATGTTTGAACACAACCTTAGGATGGAAGTATTATAGTCTCATTATTGTTGTCCCCTACATAAAAAGGCAGAATGAATGGGATAAAAAGTGAAAACTCCTTTGAGCACATTTCTGGCTCACTGGCTTGAATAGTTGTCAACAAAAGTTGAGCAGATGAGCAATTTTACAGTACAAGTGAAGCAAAGTGCGGCTGCCTTTGAACTCCATGTCGATCCTCGCTGGGTGTCTGGAAAAGCTGTATCCAGTCCTGAGAAACTGGGAGAGTTTTCCCAGGATTGGATCCAGCTTTTCTCAGCTTCTAGAGCAGAGTGGCACTGAGCAACACAGAGTTCACAGGCAGCAGGCTGACAAGCTGACAGCTCAGCGTGGCGTGACGGCACTTTGCTTCACTAGTACTGTAAATTTGCTCATCCCTAGTTGTCTACCTTTTTTTCTTCTTAAACTGGTTTTACAGGCAAAATGGACTGATGAGCTCTCCACAGGACTAATCATTTAGGATGATTCAGCTGTTCAGCGTCCACCCTACACTGTGAATGGAGTTAGTCTCCACTCATGGTGTAGCAGCGAAGATGTGTAACTGCTCCTGTCACTAGGTTTATGCTGCCTTAAATGAGGGCAGCATAAACAAGTTACAGAAATGCTGAACAGATCAGTGTATTACTTACATCTTTTTTTCAGCCATTCTCCTCATATGCAGGAGAATAGGCTTCTTCCCATACCCCTCCTCCCGCCTTCCAGCTGGTGATTGACAGTTGACTGCCTATACACAGCATGGATAGATAACTGCCAATCAGCAGCTGGTGGATGGAGTTTTCTGTTTCTCATGAATAATGAGGACTACTGAGCTCATGCACATAATGGAGAGGACTACTTATTGTCCATGCTATTTAGGAGGATATCTCTGGATCAGCTGTACAGAACATTGTAAGTTATATAATGTAATTAACCCCCCCCCCCCCTGTGCTGACGATCGGCACTATTGGTTGACCAATTCAGATCAGCCAATAGCGGCGATCTGCAGCTTTCCAGGTCATCGGTGACCCGATGGCCCGGAAAGCAATGGGGGTCGGTGCTGTCCGAGAACGGCACCGACCGCCATTACTGTTAAAAGTAATGGTTGCCACGGTGCCACGTCCCGATCACGGCGATATAAGTACCCCAAGAAAGGGTTAAAGACCTGCTGTGGACACCTCAGCTAGGTAGCTGAGGTGTCCAGAGCAGGTATTGACCCATACTCACCTGATCCAGCGTCCCGATCGCGTCTTCCGGGTCTGCGGCGTCCTCTTCTCGCATCGTCCTCTTCGGCTTTTTCCGGCGGTCCCCTTCGGCAATCAACGGCTCCAGCGTCGTCAAACTTCGGCCTTTTCCGGAATTTGCGTTCTGTATATAATACACATATCAGTGGCTATAGGGTTGAAGAAAGTTTTTTTTTTTTTTTTTTTTTTCCAAAAAGTTTTTTTTATTTTATTTGCGAGCGCGCACGTCTCCGCACATGTCATAGACTCCATTCTATGCACGGTTGGATTCCATCGTCCATCCAAAGAATGAACACGTTCATTCTTTGGACGGAGGGCGGAATCCGCCTGTACATAGAATGAAGTCTATGACATGTGCGGAGACGTGCACGCTCGCATCAGTCCGCCCGTGGGTGCCAGCTGCGGAATGCACAAAGGGTTATCCTTTGCAATTCCACAGTGTGCACGTACCCTTAGAGTGTATGAAGGAAGGGACACCCGAATCCAGCCCCCAGATGCCCCCTCCCCCCCCCATCCTCGGAGTTAGTGGGGAGATCGTTTGGGACCTGATCTTCCCACTGCTGGATAAAGGTTACCACCTGGTCTTCTGGTCCCTCGCTGCCCTGTAGCTTGCGGCACGATCCGAACATATCAGAAGTAGTAATAGAGCCCTAATATTTAGCAGCCATGGAGCGGACCCAGCGCTTCTGGATATGTGGGACCCCGCATCGCACCAGGACAACATTTTTCAGGTGACATTCCCCACACTGGAGAATGGGAGAACCCAGAAGAAGTGCAGAGTGTGGCGTAACAGGGGGATCAGTGACCCCATTCAGTGACCACAAGTGACCCCATTCTGGAAACTACACCCCGTAAGGAATCTAACAAGGGGGTCAGCCGGGATATGGCCCCCTGGTGACGGGCACATTTGTGCCATGAAAATGAAAAGAATGGGATTTTTTATTTTCACACCACATGTTCTACATATTTGAAAGTCACCAGTGGGGTCCATATGCTGACTGCACCCCTTGTTAGATTCCTTGTGGGGTGTAGTTTCCACATGTGGGGGGTTTCTACTGTCCTGGCAAAACAGGAGCTTTTTAATTGCGACATGGCCTCCATCCTCCATTCCAGCCTCTAAATGGCGCTCTGTCCCTTTGGTGGCTTGCCCTGTGCCCATATGGCACATTATGTCCACATGTGGGGTATTTTCGTACTCAGGGGAAATTACCCTACACGTTTTGTGTTCATTTCCTTTTTTAACCCCTTTTGGAAATGGAAAAAATCAAGGCTAGGCCAACAGTTAAGAGTAAAAATTTTTTTAATTTTTATACTAAATCCTTGATCTTGTCTTGATTTTTTTCATTTTCACAAGGGGTTAAGAGATAAAAAACACACAAAATGTGTAGAGCAATTTCCCCCGAGTCCGTAAATACCCCACATGTGGACATAAAGCGCCATGTGGGCGCAGGGCAAGCCTCCGAAGAGAAGGAGTGCCATTTGGATTTTGGAGGCTGGATTTGGCTAGAATGGATGATGAACGCCATGTTGCATTTACAGAGCCGTCGTGCTGCCAAAACACTGGAAACCCCCCACAAGTGACCCCATTCTGGAAACTACACCCCTCAAGGAATCTAACAAGGGGTGCAGTGAGGATATGGACCCCTTGATGACGGGCACATTTGTGCCGTGAAAGTGAAAAAATGAAAATTTTCCCTTTCACGTCACATTGTTCCACATTTGTGCCCGTCACCAGTGGGGTCCATTTGCTCACTGGACCCCTTGTTAGATTCCTTGAGGGGTGCAGTTTCCAGAATGGGGTCACTTGGGGGTTTCCAGTGTTTTGGCAGCACGAGGGCTCTGTAAATGCGACATGACCCTTGAAATCCATTCCAGTAAAATCCAGCTTGCAAAGGCCAATTGGCGCTCCTTCCCTTTGGAGGCTCGTCCTGCGCCCACTTGGCACTTTATGTTCACATGTGGGGTATTTCCGTACTCGGGAGAAACTGCGCTACACGGTTTTTGGGTTTTTATTCCTTTTATGCCTTTGTGAAAATGAAAAATTGAAGGCTAGAACGTTTTAGTGTAAAAAATAAATTTTTCTTTTTTCACGCCACATTGTTCTGAAAATCTGTGAAGCACCTGTGGGGTCCAAATGCTCACCGCACCCCTTGTTACATTCCTTGAGGGGTGTAGTTTTCTAAATGGTGTCCCTTTAGGGGTATTTTTTATGTTTTGGCACCCCAGAGCCTCTGCCAACCTGAAGTGGTACAGTCCAAAATGACCAAATATAACGGAGGCGTTGAAATTCACTAGGCAATCCTTTGTATCTGAGGCTTGTGGTTGCGTCAAATAGCGCAATAGGGCCACATATGGGGTATTTGTATAAACTGCAGAAACGGGGCAATCAATATTGGGGTGCATTTCTCTGGTAATAGGTTTATCATTATGAAAGATATTGGATTACATTAAAATCTCTGCACAGAAAATAAAAAAATTTAAATTTCTTACACACTTAGCTTTTATTTCTGTGACTCCCCTAAAGGGTTAAAAAAAACTTTCTGGATGTGCTTTTGCAGAGTTTGGGGGGTGTAGTTTCTTAAATGGGGTGCTTTGTGGGGCTTTCTAACATACAGGCCCCTCAAATACACTTTAAACCTGAACAGGTCCCTAAAAATATCTGATTTAGAAATTTTACTGAAAATTTTGAAATTTGCTGCTAATGTTTTAAGCTTTCTATTGTCTAAAAAAAGTGAAAGATAAAGTCTAAAGTAGACATGTTGCTAATGCTATTTAATATATAATTTATGTGGCATAACCATTTTCTGTATAAGCAGAAAAGTTTCAAAGTTTATAAGTATTGACTCCAATTTACCAGAAATGTAAAGTATAATATGTCACGAGAAAACAGTCTCAGAATCAGCCGGATAGGTAAAAGCATCCCGAAGTTATTAATGAATAAAATGACACAGGTCATATTCATAAAATTTGCCTCGGTCCTTAAGGCCATTTTAGGCCCGGTCCTTAAGGGGTTAAACAGGATCTGAGCTGCAGTTGCACATCTCCACTGTTATGCGATGAAAGGAGTCAAACTGCATTCACTGTGCAATGCAGGTGCTGAACAGCTGAGTGGTGCAGGTCCTGGTTGTACCTGCCAATCATTTTGCCTGGAAAACCTTTAAAAATTAAACTTAAAGCGTAACTGTCATTTCAGGGTAATTTTTTTGTACAAGCGATTTTAAGAAACTTTGTAATAGGTTTTATAAACCAAAAGAGTTTCCTTCTGTACAGAAAAAGCAATCTCCCAGCCTCCCCCCTCACATCAAATGAAGCAGGATTTCTGTCTCCATTATGTGGCTATGGAGAGGGGAGGGGCTGTTAGGAGTGACTGAGCACGGAGCAGTCCTGCACAGCACAACACCCTGCAATCTTCTCTCAGTAAGTTCATAGATAAGCACTGACCTTTCTGACCCCAGAATCCTGCGGTTTAGGTGCCCAGAGAGTCTACAAACAGCTGACCTTGATGTCACCTCTTCCTGCTCCCTTATCTCCCTCAGCCCCTCCCCCCTTCATAGGCTTACAATGGAGAGAGCAGAACCCATCTTCACTGGCTTCTCTGTAATGAAGACGTGTTTGCCTGATAATGCACAGATAAGAAGTCAGGGGGGGAGGCTGGGAGATTGCTTCTTGAGTATAGAAGGAGGCTTTTTTGGCTGATAAAACCTATTACAGAGTTTCTTAAAGTCACTTATACTACTGATTTCTGCAATAAAAAAAAATATGACAGTTACGCTTTAAAAACTTTACTGTACCAGCACTACTTAGTAAAATAATGGTTGTATTTGAGTGGAATACCCCTTTAATGTCAAATACTATGAACTCGCTGGGAAGCAATGAAAATGTATTGATGAGAAAACATGTTTTTGAGTGTATGTTAAAAAACTTTGAGTTAAATTATATTGAATACCATTACAGGATCGGCTTAGCTATTGCACGACGGCTTGCCCGGGATGGAGCACGAGTTCTTATCAGTAGTCGAAAGCAACAAAATGTGGACAAGGCTGTTCAAGAACTCAAAAAAGAAGGTCTGGAGGTAGAAGGAACAGTATGCCATGTAGGGAAGAATGAAGACAGAGTAAAACTAGTGAATACGGTAAGTGTATAATATAGCGTTAGAAAATAGGTCATTTTCTAAAGGAATTTTCCTTTTTTTTTTTTTTTTTTACACTTTATGGCAAAGGAGTGCATTCACCCGACCACCCCCCTAATTGCAAAGTTATCTCTTACCCTGCTGTCACCCATACAACCACTGCATATTCCGAACCTCATTTGACTGGGACTCCCTCCATACAGGGAGAGTCCCCCCCAG
The DNA here is from genome assembly GCF_027789765.1 of Dendropsophus ebraccatus. NCBI lineage: Eukaryota > Metazoa > Chordata > Amphibia > Anura > Hylidae > Dendropsophus > Dendropsophus ebraccatus. Next base: position 45,536,147 of record NC_091456.1, on the reverse strand, counting down.
AGCCACACTGTCCAACACTCAAGATGCATCCATTATCAGCCATTGTATGTCCTGTAGGAAGTGGTGTATTTTTTCCAGTCTGACACAGTGCTCTCTGATGCCACCTCTGTCCGTGACAGGAACTGTCCAGAGCAGTAGCAAATTCCTATAGAAAACCTCTCCTGCTCTTAATATTGGAAAGAATACACCACTTCCTGCAGGATATACAGCACCAGATAAGTACTAGAAGATTAACTCCTATTGGTTCCACCTTCATTTTTTTTTTCTAGGCTATGCAGAAATTTGGGGGAGTTGATATCCTGGTTTCTAATGCAGCTGTTAACCCCTTTTTCGGGAACATGTTGGACTCCACAGATGAAGTGTGGGAAAAAGTAAGACTGGTTAAATACCACTTTTTGTTTTCCAATGTCATACCTACTTATGGTTACTTACCTGCCGTGTGGAAAAAGTTGGTGATGCTGGCGGTGCAAGCCAAGGAATTATGGACCTGAACACTGTACAACGAGTGGTGAGTAAAATAAAAATCTGAACACTTTATTAAAATCACTGAACAATGCGTTGTGATGTCTCCCTCTTCATTGGGGAGGACCACTCATTGTATCACCAACTTTATCCTCACAAAAAGAGAAGAATCTTATTGCGTGAGTTGGTTTAATAGTATACATACTGGCAGGTGAAGTGTTCAGATCTTGTAGTACACTCATGGCATCTAGTGGTGTTGTGCCCCTAGCATAACCACTTAAGGGGAGCATACTTTAGAAGCCTTAGGCCTTATGCACACGTTCAGTATTTTTTTCATGTAGTGCATCCGTATTTCTGTAAATCCTTTTTTTTCCCCCCAACATGTCAATTATAACCATATTTTTTTTACGGAAATACGGATGCCGAACATGTTACAATCTGTAAAAAATAGCAGATCCCATTGATGTCTATATGAGGATCTGTAAAAAAAAAAAAAAAAGTCTGGGTCTGAATTAGGACATGTCCTTTTTTTTTTTAGCATTGGTTTGTGTCCTTGTAATCTACTGATTATGTCAGTAGCCCAATAGCCAACAATGTGCACTTACTCGAATACGGAAATACGGATCTGTAGATTACGCGATGTGTGAATAAGGCCTTATTCACAGTGTGACGGAATCCCCTCCCCTCTGTGACGCAGCTCTATTAGAATCAATGAAGCTGCATCACAGAGGAGAGATTGTTACACTGGGGCCCGGTATGCCCACCTCCAGTGCTTCATGCCCAGCCGGTGCCCTAGAATAGACCGGCACCACTGGCATCCCCGCCGGCCCTGTTTTGTTAATGTAAAAAGCCTCTAGCGATGTACCTGGTGGTACTTTTGCTTTCACGCACATAGTAACTGCTTACTGTTCTTTCCTTAGATTCTGGACGTTAATGTTAAAGCAACATTCCTGTTGGTGAAGCTTGTGGTTCCCAAAATGGAGGAAAGAGGGTGAGAAGTTGGGAGTATGATGAGGGGTTTTTCTTTAGTACTTGACAAATAAGCATGATCTGATGTATTAAGTTTGCATTTGCTGTACTGTAAATTAATTGTGAACAGAAATAAGGAAACCACCAAAATACATACAATATGTATGTATATGTACAAGTTACAATCTATGGCTGCGTTCACACTACGTATATTTCAGTCAGTATTGCAACCAAAACCAGGGGTGGATTAAAAACACAGAAAGGATCTGTTCACAAAATGGTGAAATTGAGTGGATGGCCGCCATATAACAGTAAATAACGGCCATTATTTCAATACAACAGCCGTTGTTCTAAAATAACAGCAAATATTTGCCATTAAATGGCGGCCATCCACTCAATTTCAACATTGTGTGAACAGATCCTTTCTGTGTTTTTAATCCACTCCTGGTTTTGGTTGCAATACTGACTGAAATATACCTATACTGACTGAAATATTTTATATAATTTAAAAGATGAGTGTAGAGACATTACTATAGATGCAACTGAGGTACCAATCTCAGCCAGACCCTGGTGTCTGCCTGGCACTGCCACATAAGATACAATTGCAGTAATAAAAGGCAGACTGTAGGTAGGGCCCTGTTTCCCAGGAGCCTCTAATAATGACTCTGCTTCCCATATAGCTTTTAAAGGAACCTGTCATTTTCATGTTTCTTAAACCACAAGTCAGGGCAGATGCTGGTGGCTTCACCCCACCCACCCACCTTAGCTGATAGTATTCTCTCGTATTACTTTTAATGCATTATTGATGCATTGTTTTATACATTTCATTATAACCACTTACCTGGCACCATGTTGTTTTTTTTCTACAGAGGGGGTAGCATTGTGATCGTCTCATCTTTAGGAGGGTTTACCCCTTTTCCAGTAAGTACATATCCTTTTTTATGTTTCTGTGGCTGAAATCACATCTAACAGCAGGCTAGGACATTCTGAACTGCTGATAGAGCCTGATAGGGAACATTACACAGAGGCACATAGCACCTTTGAAGTGATTGCACGGGTGAAAGTATAACTTTAAGGCTGCGTTCACACTACGTATATTTCAGTCAGTATTGCAACCAAAACCAGGAGTGGATTAAAAACACAGGCTCTGTTCACACAATGGTGAAATTGAGTGGATGGCCACCATTTAATGGCAAATATTTGCTGTTATTTTAGAACAACGGCTGTTATATTGAAATAATGGCAGTTATTTACTGTTATATGGCGGCCATCCACTCAATTTCATCATTGTGTGAACAGATCCTTTCTGTGTTTTCAATCCACTTCTTGTTTTGGTTGCAATACTGACTGAAATATACTGACTGAAATATACGTAGTGTGAACGCAGCCTAAAAGAGAACTCCAGCACAACCTGTTTTTTTACAAAGTTATATAATTTTATAAAATACAATAATTCCAGATTCAAGGCCTTACTGTTTTCAAAACCCACTCTGGCCACCAGAAGTCATGTGTTTCAATCCAAAATATATTCCATCACGCCCCAAGGTCCGTTCTCCAGTGCCATTTTGGGCCATGTTGAAGCAGAGCAGCATCGCTCTTGAGGGAGTTCTTCAGTCCACATGCTAACTCCCTCCTCTTTATAAGCATGCCTTGTGGGATCTTTCCACAGGAGAGGGAGGCTGAGTTGTGAGCAATAGCTATTGTGTGTACCTCTGTTATCTATATACTGGTGTCATAATGATCCCATAAGCTGAAGTCCCTAGCTCTGCCCCCTCTCCTCTGTCCCCTCCCACTGTTAGAAGCTTGTATTAGCTTCAGGGGAGAGAGGGGAGGGGGCAGAGCTCACGGCCCCATGCCGGCCTTACCTCCTTCCCCTCCCCGTTGGTCACCGTAGCCAGGACACTGGAAGCTTGAGACTTCCGGTGGCCATGGCTACCATCAGGGCTCTGCTATCATTGCAGAGCCCCGATGGTTACCAGACAGAAAATTCTCCCTTTGGAAAGGGAGAATTCTCTGTCTAAGCCCTATAGATGCTGCGTTTGTGCCAACCGTTGTATCTATAGGCTTAATATGCGCAACGTCACTGTAGCAAAGTAAATTTATGATGAAGGATGACACAGGTACAGAAGCTGTGCCTGTGTCATCCTGCATCATAAATTAACGTTGCTGCAGCGACATTAATTTGCTGTGCAGTGGTGGGAGGGGTTAAGATATAGATTTAAAAAAACATCACTGAAAATTCTTAAAAGAAAGTGTTAAACATACAGTAAAACAATGATTTAAACAGTACATCATTTTCTGATAACACATTAATTATTACTGTACTTTATAGGTTTATCTTCAGAACGTGTGATTTTTCTCCTCAGCTGCTCCATTTTACTTCTTTGTTATTTTCTCTCAGGCTCTGGGCCCCTACAGTGTCAGTAAAACGGCATTGCTCGGCTTAACCAAAGCCCTTGCCCCAGAATTAACACCTCTGAACATCAGAGTGAACTGCCTTGCTCCAGGCCTCATCCGCACCAACTTCAGTTCAGCTGTAAGTTTTGTTAGGTTTTTTTTGTAAGTTTTATGTTATTTTAGGCTAGGCCTACATGGGAGTCAATTCAATTTTTATTCATCAGAAAAATGGTGACAAAGCATTGATATTTCCATTCTTTTATATGCATTTTTATATTATGCACCATGTTCCAAATGTTCAATTTTTTTTCTCGTAATTTCCATCTTCTTATTTGTTCTGTCTTTTTACTTCTGTATTTCAGGAGAAAATAGATAATACTTTGATTTTAAAAAGAGTCAATAGGGATGAAACGCATAGTAATAACAGAAAACAAACCCAGTACATTACGGAAAAATGAAAAACAAAAATGGAACAAAATTTTGATCCGTATTAAACAACGTATTTATCCCGTATCTTCATACAGAATGTGAATATTTATTGCACTGATTTTACTATTCTGTACTCATATCCTCAAAGGTGTACAATCTGTAAAACTGGTCATTCACATGGGGGCGAGAGGTGGACTGGCCCACTGGAGGACCGGAGGATCCTCTGGGGAAGCTGGGGTGGGGGTTGCTGTCAAGTTAACACATGTATTATATATCTTTTGCCGGCATAAGAGGTGCTGTACATTGTAGAACTGGAACATAGTGAAGATGTGTGACGAAACAAAAGTCTTCTCTTTTTCTCTCACTACAGTTATGGAAGGATCCATCACTCTTGGATCAACTAAAAATAAAACTAGGCATTACCAGGTAAGGGCCAGAATCCGGATTGGTGCAGTATCAACAACGCCATTTCATATTGCTCTATAAATGTGACCACTATGGAAAAACATATAAACTAATAATGAGATGGTATTTAGTTCCCAGTCATATAGATTACGTAATACTAAATGATCCTACTCTAGGTGATCATATGGAGATGAGATTGTTTGGAGCAAAAGCTCAAATACTCAATCAAAGCTCCATAAAAATCCTCCTCAACATGGTGAGGAAGAATAGGTGGTTCGGGGCACCTCTTCTAGTGACTGGTGAGCCCTCCCATGAGCCAGCAAAGAGGGAGATTGTGATCTCGCTGTATAGAGCTCTAGTGAGACCACAGCTGGCTTACTGTGTCCAGTTCTGGAGACCTCACCTACAAAAATATACTGATAAAATAGAGCGGGTTCAAAGATGGACTAAAAATGGTGGAGGGTCTGAAGCATAAAACATATAAGGAAAGACTTAAGGATCTAAATCTGTATAGTCTGGAGGAAAGAATTGAAAGAGGGACATGATCGAAACCTTTAAATATGTTAAAGCAGAAGTTACATGAAATTCAAGAAAGAAGGAAGGCAGAGGGGTGTGGGAAAATAACTAAGCCCTGTAGCACTGCTCCCAGGTCCAGCTGACAGCCGCTGGTGTCCTGCAGCTCTTCCAGCTTGCTCACTCACTCATCATTGACTGGGGCGGGATACAGCCCTAGTCACTGACTGGCTGAGTGGACAATTGCTCAGCCGGACCGTGACGCTGCAGTTGGAAGAGCCAGGTATGTGATGTACCCACATTGTAGCCGAAAATTACATCCGTCAACCAAAAGCAGGACCAGGGAGTGGAACAATGTTGGCAAGGGAATAGGTATGTTTACTTTGTTTATTACTTTTCTCCTTTTTTTAACTTTTGTGGAACTTCACCTTTTGAAGGACTAAATAAGGTTCAGGAGGGAAGTATTTTATAATAGGAAAATGAACGCAAGAATAAGGGGACACAACCTGAGGTTAGTTGGAGAAAAGATCAGAAATAGGGATGGTCCGAACCTGCCGAGGTTCGGGTTCGTACGAACCTGAACTCTCGGCAATGATTCCTGCTGTCTTCCACCTCCGTGGAGAGGGTGGATACAGCCAGAGGACCACCTGGAAAACTGGAATACAGCTTGTGGCTATGGCTGTATCGCAGTTTTCCAGGCGGTCCTCCGGCTGTATACATCCGCTGCACGGAGCGGGCAGACAGCGGGAATCATTGCCGAGAGTTCAGGTTTGTACGAACCCGAACCTCGGCAGGTTCGGACCATCCCTAATCAGAAGCAACGTGAGAAAATATTACTTTTTGTTGCATTTCTTTGTATACATGGTTAGAGCCTTGGAGGCTTTACCATGGGATTAGCTTTACCAGTCTTGATCTTATTATGGCAAGAAAAACACATGAAAAAGCCTGGTAATCCAAACCCCAGTCAATTTACACAAAATTGTATCTGTAGTAATCTGACCAGTTGCATCCACTGTACAATTCAAGTATTTATTTGAAATAGGAAGTCAGAAAATCGTTCAGAAGCCCCTTTTGGATGGATATAAACCCATTTTACAAAAAGTGTAGCAATTATGTCAGGTTGGCCATTTGTACCTTTATTGCAGAAATATTGCCTGTTGTGTGCTGTTCATTTTAGTATTATGTGAACTTCAGAATGTTGTGACAGAAGAGTTTGCCCAAGGATGTCATAAGACAATTGGGAAGTTAGCAGGGGCTAACAAGTGGAGCTTGCTGTGTGACTGTGAATATAAGTGGCTGTGATTGATAAATATAAGAAAGTATTCATTCTGTAGGTGTCCTACTGAAGTTGTGTGATAAAAATTAGTATTCCTTAATTGTATATCCAGCTGCCACTGTAGTCTGAAGCATAAGACATACAGTTGGGTAAGAAAGATGTATTCTCTTAGTGCTGGGGCCTAGTACTGGAGTGAGTGGAGTGGGGCCTAGTACTGCAGTTAGACATTTACCAATAATGAAAAACAAAAATATTGGAAGGACACAAGTATTCAGACCCTTTGCTAAGGTACTTAAAATTTCCCTTTGGGGTCTTCTATTTCTCTTGATCTTCTTTGAGATGTTTTTACACCTTGATTGGAGTCACCTGTGGTAAATTTAGGCGATTGCACATGATTTGGAACACCTCGTCTCTCAGCTGACAATATTTATAAGAGCAAAAACCAAGCCACGAGGAGGAAAGAACTGCCTGTAGAGCTCTAAGACTGGATTATGTGGAGGCACAGATCTGGCGAAGAGTACAGATAATTTGCTGGGCGTTTAATATAGGCAATAGGGTTTCCAAGAGTTTAAAAAGAAACAGCAAATATAATAATATAAATAAACAAAAAGTAAACACCTGTTAAATCTATTGCTGCTTTAACGCAGATGCCCTAGTGCACCTCCTAGAAACCATTGACTTGCCTGGTGTTGACACCACCAGCCATCCCCACTACCCATCCGTTTTTCTACTTCTATGTTCAGATTATGTTCATTATGATTTTGTTTTTCAGAATTGGAGAACCTGAAGAATGTGCTGGAACTGTGTCTTTCCTCTGCTCTCCTGATGCTTCATATATCACCGGGGAAACTATAGTGGTTGCGGGAGGGGGGCACTCTCGTCTATAAATATCATATATGTAAATGTTTTGTTTTTTTTCTATGTGGAAATATTTAGCTTGATGTGAACTATGTTTCACAGGATGCGTTATTTCTGTTTAAGAAATCATTTAAATAAACTATGAATGTAAAATGGAACCGTGTGGTAGTAGCAAAAAAAACCCGTAATAAAACCATGCCCACTATAGAGACTATAAATAAAGTCACAGGACTGCAGGCATATGTATACTCATGATGAGAACGCAGTGTCAGTAAATCAAATCTGCACCAAATTGTGTAAATTATTTACAATTTATTTTAATTAAATTCTTAATAAAAGCAATGGGCTCCACTTATTTATCACCGCTTTCTACGTAGAAAAGTCTAAATTTTTTGCACAATTGCTTCTTTGCACAAAAATGACTTTTATAATAAAATCTGCATTACAGTGCGTTACAGGTATAGGTATAGAGCTTATTTGCCCTCTCAGCATAGACTAGAGACAGTCTTGGATAAAACCTTTTTAAACTATGCACAGTGCCGCAATCACTGCGATTTTGACCCAGATCTTAGGTGAAGACAGCAACAGCCACAGATTTTTAGATTTTGCTGCATACAAGTCTCTGGTTATTTTGCCTGTTCACATGCAGGGCAGTTTCTAGGTCAGTTTTGCAACAGGGCGAATCTTGATAAAAGCACCCCCTTTTATCAAGATTCGGGTTACTAGGAAGATGCAGTGTGAGTATTATGGCATAGAACAGTATTGCACCCCTACCAGATAAGGGTGGTACTGAATAGAGAAACATGATTCAGTGACTTACAGGTGACGTCTTCTTTGATCTGAGGTATCACTTTCCTTTTTCTCTCTATCCAGCCCAGACCTCCATGATGATTTTTTGCAGCTACAATTCGTCTGTTAAGAATCTGCCAGACAAACATTTCAGGCCTCCGCACATTTTGAGCAACTTCCTTCCCTTTTCCCCTCTTATAGGCTCCCAAACTGTTGTAATTCTGCTGTTTGGTTTAGTAAAGTCAGTAGGTATCTGGGTTGCCCCCTGTATTTAGGATCCCCTACTGTGCCCCCATATAGGATAATGCCCCCTGTTGTGCCCCATATAGTAATAATGTCTCCTGCTGTGGCCTCATATAGTAATAATGCCCCTGCTGTACCCCATATAGTAATAATGCCCCCTGCTGTGCCTCCATATAGTAATAATGCCCCCTACTGTGCCCCATATAAGAATAATGTCCCCTGCTGTGCCTCCATAGAGTAATAGCCCCTGCTGTGCCCTCCATATAGCAATAATGCCTCCTGCTGTGGCCTCATATAGTAATAATGCCCCTGCTGTACCCCATATAGTAATAATGCCCCCCTGCTGTGCCTCCATATAGTAATAATGCCCCCTACTGTGCCCCATATAAGAATAATGTCCCCTGCTGTGCCTCCATAGAGTAATAGCCCCTGCTGTGCCCTCCATATAGCAATAATGCCTCCTGCTGTGCCCCTTATAGTAATAATGCCCCTGCTGTCGGTGCCCTGTGCAGTGGCTCGGCCTGCCCGGTCCTAGAAACGACCCTGTTCACATGGTCTAGCAAACTTAAGAGTAAAGGTTCTCACTCCCCTGGTCAAGCTAGGGATGGCTTCTCTGACCAATCCTTGGGGGAGAAAAAGTTTGCAGTGATTGATTCTAATCCGGAGAAAAGGGGTTAAATTGTGCCAAAGCCAGGGCTTGTGCAGCCCTGTTGTGTTCCCCCTTACTGTTGCCATTTAATATTTAAATGCAAAAAAGAAAAATGCTTTAATAAAGAAACGCTATAAAAGAAATGTATTTGGGGGGATTTACAGTATATTTATAGGCCTGCATTTATAGCATTTACAGGCCTGCATTTGAGGCTCCTGGCTCTCTAAATAGGAGAAGTAGCTGTAGCAGATTTCATAGCTGTGATCTCGTAGCATGAAATCCGCTGCGGATACGCAGGGCTTACCTGGGCAAGTGTCGGGGCCAACAGCGCCTCTAGGGGCTCAGAGAGGGAGAAGGGTCCAGTGTTCTAATGTTCAGCCCTCTCACTGTAGTGCAGGGTGAGCGCTGAACATCAGAAGACACTAGAGCAGGACCTGCACAGACAGAAAAAAAAGGTGAAGTACCTGATCACATGGCTGGAAGGTCCTCAACCTCACAGTGTGGAGAGCAGCCTGACAGAGAGGAAGAGGAAGACTGAGCTGTAAGTGCTGTGTGTCAGTGTTTGAGTGTGTCAGTCAGCCAGTGTGTGAGTCAGTCAGTCAGTCTCTATGTCAATAATGTGTGTTTGTGTATGTTAGTGGTGTTTAAAGTGATTGTGCATAGTGTGTGGATGATGGGTGCATAGTGGATGGCTGAGGGGCCTGCTGAGGCTCTGACACCCAAGGGCCCGCAAAAACGTGGAGCCGGCCCTGCGGATACGTTACGTATGACTACCCTAAGGTGAATCTATCAGCACACATGGGCTGAGAAAACTTACTCATACTCACCGATCAGTGGCGCTGTGCTGATTCTTGGCGCTGCCTGGAAAAAAGTGTCAGTGTGTTAGATTTGCTGCCCAAGTCAATGGAATAACAGATCAAAACAGATGCACACAAATGCATCCGTTTTGTGAAGAAAAAAAAAATTGCGCTAAGCGCTTAGGGTGTGTACACTGCACTGGGGGTGCCAAAGGAAACTGTGCTCAAATTACAACCATCCATTTAAAGCGAATGTACCTGATGGTATATGACCTACGGATAGATCGGAAGCCAGTGCTGCGCCCCATTTTTTGAACCGTGGCCCAGTTCCTGTGTACGGCGCCGTTCTATCGACGGGAACCAGGCCGGGGCTGAAGCACTGGAGGCGGGCCGGCCTACCCCCAGTGAAAGGAAACCCGCTCTCCTCTATGACGCGGCTCAGTTAGAATCAAAACATGGACCGCGGCACCGGTGCCGATCTATCCGTGGTTCTGTCATTTCACAGCCCTGTCATTGCTTGGATTTCTGCACAGATAGCGTCAGTAATGTTTACCCCAGTTTGCAATTTATACCTGACTCTGGACTGTTTTATCGCAAAAAAAAAACCATCACAAGTACACCCCCAGACACCATACACCAGTGTACCCCGCGGTCAAAGGTTTAAATCCTGCTCTAAAGCAGGTGTCCGTGCATGCACCCTAGTGGCCAGAGGTGTCATTGCAGCAGCAGCCAGAAGGAGGAAGCAGACGCAGGGAGACATGAGGAAGCCGGCGGAGAAAAGTAGACCCAGGACCAGCATGAAGTGCAGCAGAGGTGAGGGCAGGAGTGCTGCAGTGAGCAGAAGCAGGACCTGGACGGCGCCACTGGGCATAAATAATCGGCTCGCGTTATAGTGTATTCCTTGAAGGCCCACTTTATTGCCAATAACTCTCGGTTGCCAAAATCAGAATTCTTTTCAGTGGGCAAGAAAGAATGCTGAAGGTGCGTGTAGGAGGGGATACCTCACCTCAGAATTTGGGTAATAAATTTCTTATTTATTGAATGTTGCTCCTGCCTCTTTGCACATTCCTTTTTGCATAACTTTCAATTTATTTGTTGCAAATCCTCATTTTGCACTATACATATAACCACTTGCACTACAAGGGTGGGTTCACACTTACCGGAATGGCAGCGGATTTCATGCTGCAATTTCCGCAGCGAAATCTGTTGCAATTTGTGGTACTGTCAATTTTCATTCCGCTGTGAGTATGTAAACCGCGTCCCCAACACCCCACAGCTGACTTTTCCTGTCCGCGCTCCGGCTTGCTTCTGTGGCTCCCAGCAACCTGACGTCCTGCTCAGCTGGTTAAGGGGGATGGCGCTTTACATAAGCATGCAGACCTATACAAAATGACAGTACCAGGAATCACAGCGTATTTTGGTGCAGCACTCACAGCGTGAAATCCACTGCGGTTCCGGTAGGTGTGAACCCACCCTAAGGCTATGTTCCCACACAACAAACAAAACACAGTAATTACTGAACCCAAGGAGATTTCCAATTCCAATTTCATTTCCAATGAAGTACTCAATCGAGAGTCTCCACTGATGCCCCCCAAAATTTTAATATGCAAAACAAGATTCCATGGAACCTCGGTTGCGACTCTCAAAACATGCAATAGCCAGATATCTCTAGCCTGTTGCCACGGGGTGCCTCCATGATGGGGAGAGCACCACACCACCCTGATAGGTAGCCCCTTAAGTCCCACTCAGTTGCAAGTATTGGAACATAAATAGGGAAACAACAGGGTGGCCCCTTTTTGTCAAAGTCTAACTCAATGTGCGAGTATTGCGATCATGACAAGGGCAACAGGCTAGAGATATCTGGCTATCCCGTGTCGGGGTGACAGGCTCCGGACCCCCCGCTACAGCCCCCTATACTCACCTGATCCCGCCGGGTCCCACTTCTGGATCCGGTCGGGTCACGGAGATCTCAGCCGCTGCAGCCCGGTGCGCGTGCTGAGAGATGAGTCCAACACTCATAGAGAATGATGGAGAGTCCTATCCGGACGATTCTGAGATTATTTTCTCGTGACATATGGTACTTTACATTTCTGGTAAAATGGAGTCGATACTTATAACGAATCTTTATGAAAAACACCAAAATAACGTGAAAAATTGTGAAAAAATGCATTTTTCCCAACTTTGAAACCTTTCTGCTTAAACAGAAAATGATTATGCCACATAGATTATATATTAAATAGCATTAGCAACATATCTACTTTATGTTGGCAGCTTTTATTAAACTATGTTTCATTTTTTTTTAGACAATAGAAAGCTTAAAACATTAGCAGCAATTTTCCAAATTTTCAGTAAAATTTCAAAATCAGATATTTTTAGGGACCTGTTTAGGTTTAAAGTGTATTTGAGGAGACTGTATTTTAGAAAGCCCCACAAAGCACCCCATTTCAGAAACTGCACCACCCAATCTCTGCAAAAGCACATCCAGAAAGTTTTTTAACTCTTTAGGGGAGTCACAGAAATAAAAGCTAAGTGTGTAAGAAATTTGAAAATTTTTATTTTCTGTGCAGAGATTTTATTGTAATCCAATATTTTTCATAATTATAAACCTATTAGCAAAGAAATGCACCCCGATATTGATTGCCCCGTTTCTGCAGTTTATAGAAATACCCCATATGTGACCCTATTGCGCTATTTGGCGCTACCACAAGCCTCAGATAAAAGGGAGCGCCTAGTGCATTTCAACGCCTCCGTTATATTTGGTCATTTTTGACCGTACCACTTCAGGTTGGCAGAGGCTCTGGGGTGCCAAAACCTAAAAAACACCCCTAAAGGGACACTATTTAGAAAACTACACCCCTTAAGTAATGTAACAAGGGGTGCGGTGAGCATCTGGACCCCACAGGTGCTTCACAGATTTTCAGAACAATGTGGTGTAAAAAAGGAAAAATTCTATTTTTTACACTAAAATGTTGTTCTAGCCTTCATTTTTCATTTTTACAAGGGGATAAAAGAAAAAAACCACACCAAACAGGTAGCGCAGTTTCTCCCGAGTACGGAAATACCCCACATGAGGACATAAAGTGCCAAGCGGGCGCAGGGTAAGCCTCCAAAGGGAAGGAGCGCCAATTGGCCTTTGGAAACTGAATTTCACTGGAATGGATTTCAAGGGCCATGTCGCATTTACAGAGCCCTCGTGCTGCCAAAACACTGGAAACCCCCCACAAGTGACCCCATTCTGGAAACTACACCCCTCAAGGAATCTATCAAGGGGTGAAGTGAGCAAATGGACCCCACTGGTGACGGGCACAAATGTGGAACAATGTGACGTGAAAGGGAAAATTTTCATTTTTTTACTTTTACGGCACAAATGGGGCCATCATCAAGGGGTCCATATGCTCACTGCACCCCTTGTTAGGTTCCTTGAGGGGTGTAGTTTCCAGAATGGGGTCACTTGTGGGGGGTTTCCAGTGTTTTGGCAGCACGACGGCTCTGTAAATGCGACATGGCATTCATCATCCATTCTAGCCAAATCCAACCTCCAAAATCCAAATGGCGCTCCTTCCCTTCGGACGCTTGCCCTGCGCCCACATGGCGATTTATGTCCACATGTGGGGTATTTAGGGACTCAGGGGGAATTGCTCTACACATCTTGTGAAAATGAAAAACTTAAGGGTAAACCAACATTATAGTGTAAAAAATGTAATATTTCATTTTCACGCCACATTGTTCCACATTTGTGCCTGTCACCAGTGGGGTCCATATGCTCACTACACCCCTTGTTACGTTCCTTGAGGGGTGTAGTTTCCATAATGGGGTCATTTGTGGGGGGGTTCAACTGTCCTGGCAACACAGAGGCCTTTTAAATGCAACAAGGCCCTCGAAATCCATTCCAGCCAAATCCAGCCTCCAAAAACCAAATGGCGCTCCTTCCCTTTGGAGGCTTACCCTGCACGCGTATGGCACTTTATGTCCACATGTGGGGTATTTTCGTACTTAAAAATTTTTTACACTAAATGTTGGTCTAGCCTTGATTTTTTCCATTTCCACAAGGGGTTAAAAAAGAAAATGAACACAAAACGTGTAGGGTAATTTCCCCGAGTACGTAAATACCCCACATGTGGACATATTGTGCCATATGGGCACAGGGCAAGCCACCAAAGGGACAGAGCGCCATTTAGAGGCTGGAATGGAGGATGGAGGCCATGTCGCAATTACAAAGCTCCTGTGCTGCCAGGACAGTAGAAACCCCCCACAAGTGACCCCATTCTGGAAACTACACCCCATAAGGAATCCAACAAGGGGTACAGTGAGCATATGGACCCCACTGGTGACAGGCACATATGTGGAACATGTGCCGTGAAAATAAAAAATAAATTTTTTTCATTTTCACACCACAAATGTGCCCGTCACCAGGGGGCCATATTCCCGCTTCCCCCCCCCTTTTAGATTCCTTATGGGGTGTAGTTTCCAGATTGGGTCACTTGTGGGGCGTTTCTACTGTCCTGCCCGCACGGAGGCTTTGTAATTGCATCATGGCATCCTCTAATGGGAATGGCGGCCATATCTATTTAGCTGGGGAAAAGGGACAATTTTAAATTATTTGGGGGTATTAGGCCAATTATTAGTTTATAAGGTTGAAAATGACAGGTGTCCATCAAATTCAACCTGTGTTGATCCAGAGGAAGGCAAAAAACCCTCGTAAGGCAGACGACAGTAGCCTCATCACAGGGGAAAAATTCCTTCCCGACTCCATAATGGCAATTAGAATAATCCCTGGATCAAGGTGACCCCTGAAAATGGAATAAGGGACAGAATTTAGAAAATGTAGAACTCCAATGAGGTGTGGTATGCCTTGAAGCGATCCTCTATGCAGAGGCCGGGGTGATCAGGACAGGTGTCACACTGGAACATGGTGTCCTTCCTGATCCTCCTGTTACGCCACACTCTGCACTTCTTCTGGGGTCTCCAGTTCTTCAGTGTGGGGGACGTCACCTGGAAAATGTTGTCTTGGTGCGATACGGGGTCCTTCATATCCAGAAGCGCTGGGTCCGCTCCATGGCTACTAAATATTAGGGCTTTATTACGGCTATTAAGCTACAGTAGCTCGGGCAGCGAGGGACTGGAAGAGGGGGTGCTGGTATAAAAGTTATCCCCGTACAGGTGGTAACCTTTACCCAGCAGTGGGAAGATCAGGTCCCGGATGATCTCCCCACTAACTCGGAGGATGGGGGGGGCACCTGGGGCCTGGATTCGGGTGTCCCTTCCTTCATACACTCTAAGGGTACGTGCACACTGCGGAATGCCGGCGGACTGATGGAGGCGCACGTCTCAGCTCGTGTCACACTCCATTCTATGCACGGGCGGATTCTGCCCTCTGTCCAAAGAATGAACGTGTTCATTCTTTGGACGGACGACGGAATCCGCCCGTGCATAGAATGGAGTCTATGACACGGGTAGAGACATGCGCCTGCATCAGTCCGCTGGCGGGTGCCAGCTGCGGAATGCACAAAGGGTTATCCTTCGCCATTCCGCAGTGTGCACGTACCCTAAATCTGTAAGATTACCTTGAGATACTCTCACAGAGTTTGTAGAATTTCACGCCATTCCGTGATCTCTTATTGGGACGGTACTGGCGGAAAAGACGTGTCTGGGGGGCAGCATAGCTACGCTACCCCCAGATACGTCACTGGATGATGAGGATGATGAGGATGAATGGAGGAAAGAAGGATCCCCCCATTCATCCTCACTGGCTGTTTCAGTGTCGGAGGCAATAATAACGTATGCGTCCGACGCCGAAAACACCCTGGGGGCCATTTTTATACGGGGACTAGTATATGGGGTATGTAAATGTGTAGTGGTGTAGTGTAAAACTTTATTTCATGTAATGTAGTGGTTTTTACGTGTTTTTTTTTTTTTTACAGTAAGAAAAAATATACCTATGCCTAGAAAGGAGCTGCTGATAAGTGCCGCACTTATGTGCGGTACTTATCAGGAGGCAGTGGCGGTAGGATATAGGGGGGAAAAAACACCCCGACGCCAAAAAGGAGGAGTTGCTGATCAGTGGCGCACTTATGTGCGATGCTGATCAGCACTCAGCGGCGTTAGGGCGCAAAAAAAGAAAAAACAAAATTGGGAGAAAAAAAATATATATCTTTTTAACCCAAAGCAACTGATCAGTGAATGATATTCACTGATCAGCCGCTAGGGGGGAGTAGGGCGAAGCTGCCGGAGATTGCCGAGGCCCGCCGAACCCGAAGACCCGAGTGTTTCCGAAGATTTCCGACGCTGGACAACAGAACCCGGAAGTGACCCGTCGAAGACACGAGGACGCCGCGGACCGCCGATCATCGCTCCGGATGCAGGGATCAGGTGAGTATGGTGCACCTACACCACACACACCTGTTCGGCACCCCTCAGCTACCTAGCTGAGGGGTGCAGAACCCGGCAACACTGTTTTTTTATAGTATGATCGCCATGATGGGCCAGACGGTAGTGGCCGGCCCATCACAGTGATCGTGGGGGTGGCACCGGCGCCATCTTTGGTGCGGACACTAATGGCGATTGGTGCTATCTCGGACAGCACCAATAGCCGTTGCTTTCCGGGAAACCGATGACCCGGAAAGCTGTTTTCAGCTGCTATAAGCTGATCTGTATTGATCAGCCTATAGCAGCGATCGTCGGCACGGGAGGGGTTAATCACCCCCCGTGCCGACGAGCAGAGATGGCCTGCTATACATTATAGCAGGCCATCTTCCCCGTCTCCAAACACGGGATAGCCAGATATCTCTAGCCTATTGCCCTTGTCACGATCGCAATATTCGCACCTTGAGTTAGACTTTGACAAAAAGGGGCCACCCTGTTGTTTCCCTGTTGTTGCGTCCGCGTCATCAGCTGCTCAGCCGCGATTGGCTGAGCATAACTGTGCTCAGCCAATCGCGGCTGAGCACAGTTATGACGTGGCAGAGGGGGGCCGGCATGAGGGACGGCAGGAGCGGGTCGCCCGGCCTCCCGAAGATGACGTCTTTGACAAGATTACAGACAGGGTCGGTCGACACGGATCAGTTATGTATACTGAATGGATACTACACTTCCGGGTACATGGGCGGGGTCGGGGAACACGGGAAGGGGGCCATTCACATTCACATACATAACATACATTACAAAGTTGTATAACTTTGTAATGTGTGTTATTTTGTGAATAATTTCTTAGCGCCACACCAGGGCTGTTTCTTGCACCGGGCGGGCCGGGCGACGGCACGGGGCGCCTACAGTTAGGAGGCGGTGGTGGCACCCCTGGGACCTCACACAGCCTGGGTTGGATAGCACACCACGCGCCCCCACACCCAGACCATCACCCTACGCCCGCCCCCCCACGGTCTGCTCTCATCTGAGTGCTCAATACTTGTTCTGGCCGCCCCTCCGCCTCATCTACTGCCCGCCCCTGCTCCTCCAATGCAATCAGAGCAGGAGCGTGGGGCCGCTGCGGCCAGCCGGCCGTGGTGCAAGCATTGATTGGCTGCGTGCACCATGGCCGACCGCAGCGGCTCCACGTTCCCACCCTGCGCTGATTGCATTGGAAGAACACATCGATATGTCGGGCGGGCAGTAGTCGAGGCTGCCGCTACGGCACTCATCAGATCAGGTGGGGTAGTGTGTATGTGTGTGGAGGAGGGCTGCAGAGGGAATAGTGTGTGGAGGGGGGCTGCAGGGGGGATAGTGTGTGGAGGGGGGGCTGCAGAGGGAATAGTGTGTGGAGGGGGGGCTGCAGGGGGGATAGTGTGTGGAGGGGGGGCTGCAGGGGGATAGTGTGTGGAGGGGGGCTGCAGGGGGGATAGTGTGTGGAGGGGGGCTGCAGGGGGATAGTGTGTGGAGGGGGGACTGCAGGGGGGATAGTGTGGGGGGGGGGGGGCTGCAGGGGGGATAGTGTGTGGAGAGGGGGCTGCAGGGGGTATAGTGTGTGGAGGGGGCTGCAGAGGGCATAGTGTGCGGAGGGGGGTCAGGGGGGGTAGTGTGCGGAGGGGGTGTCAGGGGGTATAGTGTGTGGAGGGGGCTGCAGAGGGCATAGTGTGCGGAGGGGTGTCAGGGGGGGTAGTGTGCAGAGGGGGTGTCAGGGGGGATAGTGTGCGGAGGGATTGTCAGGGGGGATAGTGTGCGGAGGGGGGGTCAGGGGGATAGTGTGCGGAGGGGGGAGTCAGGGGGGATCGTGTGCGGAGGGGGGTCGGGGGGGATAGTGTGTGGAAAAGGCTCGGGGGGGATAGTGTGCATGGGGGGGTCAAATGGCACAGTGTGTATATGGTTGGGTCAGGTGCGGTAGTATGTGTGTGGGGGTCAGGTGGGGTAGTATGTGTGGGGATGGCGAACTTTATTACTATGGTGGTTACAGCAGGCGCATTAATACTATATAGGAAGCACAGCAGAAGGCGCATTATTACTATATAGGAGGCACAGCAGGGGACATTATTACTATATGAAGGGGAACACTTGGGGCATTATTACTATATGGATGCACAGCAGGGGGTATTATTACTATATGGAGGCAGGAGCAGGAGCTAGGGCCCAACTGGACTGCTGTAGAGAGCATTTTAGCCTGCGTCCTTTCTCTACAGTGCCAAAGACAAAAGACCCTACACTCCCTCTACCCATATGAATTCCTTCCTACAGTGCATGTAAGGTGTGCTGTGAGTGGGTGAGGAGTGCGTATGTGAAAGTAAAGAGAGAGATGATAGGTGAGAAGAAGAAAGAACTCTTATTGGTGTACAGACCCATGTGGTGCATAAACAAACAATAACTCTTTGGGTACTACAGCTGTGCAACACCTAGATAGACATAGTTATAACAGCGACATCTTGTGGCAAAACTCTGGTACTACTACATCACCACTCACTTTTAAAAGTACAGGCTTTTATGAAGGGTGTAACCAATAGTAACACCGGTGGTGGGACAACACAGGTTGCACTTCTGCAACCTGAAGAGTCACAGGCTGGAGAAATAATCTGTCCCCACTGGTAACGCTACCCTGTCCTGGCTCCTGCTCTGCTCTGGTGCTCCGACCTCTTCTGGTCAGGTCTGGATTCTGTGTAATGCAGGCAGAGCTAATCGCACTGATGGCATCAAACAGGATGTGCCAAGTGACAGGACTGGGAGCAGTCGCTCCTGGCAGCACTCAGCTTTTCAACTGTTTGAGCATTTACTGTTACAACTGAATATGAAGAGAGCAGCCTGCAGGATCTGTCACGGCAGTTTCCAGGGCCAGTTCAGTTGTCATATTCAATGCCGATTCAGGAGAACTCGGAGTGACAACATGCGGTAAGGGGGCTGGTGGGCCCTCATAGTATACGGGCCTGCTCGCAGTAGTCACTGTTACGGCCACTATTGCACTATTGCTACACCACTGGGAATAACATAAACTGTGTAAAACAACCGGGCCAAATTGGAGGGGGGGGGAGGGGGTGTTCAGAAATTACTACTATATGTTGTGAATGGAAATACCCCTTTAAGCAATCTGATCATATTCGCTTATAGCATATTTGCATGATACATGTAATGCAATCTAACGGACCTGACAGTGTTCTATTGTTTCATTTGTCCTTTTGTGTGATGGGAAACATTGTACCAGACAATATAGTCCTGTAAAATGTGCATCTTACATATTACTCCGTTTGTAAATGAAGACGTCTCGATATCGAACACATCGTCCTTCTGTAGAAACCCTCTACACTACCGGCATCATTCACAGGTGAATAACTACTCATAGGAAAATAACAATCCATCCCTGAAAACATGGCAGGGCCTGATTATAATTTATGAGCCTGTTTAGCTGTATCCATGTTTATGTCTGTCAATGTGTATGTAACAAGATAGCAGGGGATGCTGCAGCCCTCTTTTCCATGGCAACCGTTTCCATGGGACCTCCTCTCTCTTCCTCCTGCTACCATGGAGACGGTAGTCATGGGCCAGCTGCAGGATGTTGCTAGGGAGAAAAGGAAGGCTGTGTGCTAATGAACGGAGCTGTATACACTACCGTGCATGTGTATACATAGGTAAATCGTGGCAGATGATACATCCTGGGAAATGCATCCTCCTAAACCTGCAGTCATTGCTTTCTCATTTAATATATTGATACCTGTCTAGTATATACACATGGGTTTTATGTGTGTTACATGCAGATCATGAGTTTTATAGTATACAAAGGTGACAAGCTGTCCCCGGAACCTGGGCACCGGTTCATGCACGGTAACCTGACGTGACCCCATCTTCCCCCTCTTATACATCCTTCTTCCACCCACACCCAGCATTTCTCCGTCGCCCACTGCACATCTTTACCAATGCCTGGATATTATAAATGCTCCAAATTTCCAGCACACCTCCCCCTCCTGGCCACCACTAACCCTCATTGCACATCTCCACCCTGACAGAAGCCCCTCCACATTCAGCTCTCCTCCTCCTCCTCCTCCTTTCCATCCTCCACCCCCTCCAGCCGTCTCAAACCTGCATCTATAAGCACTGAGAGGTAAGTGAAGAGCTATGTGTGAGTGAGCAGATTCTAATGTAAATGGCTGACATATATAGGTGTATGATTGTGGGTACACTCCATGTATGTAGTCCTGTTACCACCTTATGCTGAGTATGTAATATACAGGGATCAATAAGTGTCCCTCCGATAATTCCCTATGTGTGTGTGTGCACATGCACGGCAGCTTTAGTCAATATCTGTGTATATGTTGTTGTGCGACTGTTTAGCTCTTATGTATTATGTATGCATACACATGTGACGTGGCCTTGAAATTTGAAGTGATATATTTTAAGTCGTTCTTTTTAGGGTGTCATATGCATGCATTTCTGACTATATTTATGCTCCTTTTTTGAAGTACGTTATTTTATGTACTGTATTAACATATATTGTATATGTCTCTTATACTGTACCCATGGACTTCTACAATTGTAATCGTACGTTGTCTAAGTTTTTCCCTTTGTTATGCATACTAAAAGTCTAGTCTGATTATAGTGCTAGTATTTTACTATACGTCATTAATAATTTACGTATTGCCTGGTGAATTGAACAGTGGTAGTAATATAGCAATAGATAAACAGTCTGACCTCTCCGACTAAAGATTCTCATACTAAAACATTGACAACAGAGTGTAAACTTACTGAACTATGTATAGTATTTGGTGTAAGTGTCATGTTCTGTCTTTTCAGGTATTTTTAATAGCCACATGCACTAAGATACTGCCACGCCACTAGAGACTGGATAAAACAGAGAGCGCCTACCTGGATAATGGACAAACAGATATAGGGACTGGTAATAAAAAAAATTTCACAAGAACAACAACTTGTTTTCATACAAATACCCCGGAAGAAAGGTTAATCTCTGTAAAGAAGAGATACTTTGACTTGACTGGGTATATACATGAAGCCAGCTGTTTATTTACCAAGGCGTAAATGCCAGTGGATCCAGAGAAACTAACTATGCAAGGACTGTGGAGCAGGTAATTAAGAGTCAAACTGGGGGTCGGACGAGATCGATGTGAGACCGGCTCTTGCATGTTCAGCGGGGGAACATTTGGGTTTTCAGATGGTGGATGTTATGTGGGAGACTGGCATGAGGGCCGAGCACATGGATATGGGGTATGCAAAGGCCCTACAAGGCAGGGAGAATACAGTGGCCTTTGGAGTAACGGCTTTGAATCTCTGGGTGTTTATACATGGCCCAGTGGGAACACATATCGTGGATACTGGGACCAAGGCAAAAGAAATGGGCTGGGCGAAGAGCACAAAGGGCGATGGCTGTATCGAGGAGAGTGGACACATGGGTTAAAAGGAAGGCTTGGAGTGAGAGAGAGCCTCTCTGGAGCAAGATATGAAGGCCTCTGGACTGATGGACAGCAGGATGGATATGGTGTCGAGACATATTCAGATAAAGGTAAGTCAACAATCAATTTTTCTAAATCAAATATTTTAAAGGGATTTTACCGACTAACATTTATAAAATCAATGAAAAAATGTTATCTCTTTCTATGAACAGTTAAGTTAGTTATATTTTAATAATTAGACTAATATTATGTTATTTTAAGTAAATCAAAGATCTGTTAATAGTTGGATGACTCTCTTCCCATGTATATTTACCTATATTTTCCTAACTTTCACTCCTTTCACTCTGCAGGTACATATCAAGGACAGTGGCAAACTGGCAAACGTCATGGATATGGGGTACGACAGAGTGTCCCATATCACCAAGCTGCACTACTGCGTTCTCCTCGAACACCAACCCTTAATTCTTTGCCTCAGTCTCCCGGCCCTCATTCTCATGCCAATCCAGGACTCCTGCCAGGAAGCCCAGCCTCTGGATCACGTGGGGGTTTTGTTCTGAAAGTTCGAGGGGTTGGATCAGATGGTCCTGGACCTGGAGGGAGTGGTAAACCCAAAAAGAGAGGATTTTTTTTCACTCGTTCACTCATACTCAGTGGTTTCCGACTTCATCGTGGATCAGACACCAAAGCACCTTCAAGTGGTCGAGATAGCCAACGTAGTTCTTTAAGAAGTGAGACTCGGGGGGCTGGAGGGTCTTTGGGGTCTAGTGCCAGTCAGGATGGATCAAGTGCTAGTGTATCAGAAACAGAGTCTGAGCTGCCGATTGCTGCTTGGGAAACAGAGACTTATGCTGGTGAATGGAAGGGTGACCGCCGCAGCGGATATGGAGTAAGCCGAAGGTCCAACGGACTCTGCTATGAAGGAGAGTGGTTGCGGAATCGACGGCATGGCTATGGTAGAACCACCTATCCTGATGGGTCACGTGAAGAAGGAAAGTACAAAATGAATATGCTGGCCAGTGGAAAAGTCAAGAGCCTGTTTCCACTCCGAAGAGGAAAAGGGAGGGAAAAGGTGGAAAGAGCTGTAGAGGCTGCAAGAAGAGCAGAAGTTACAGCAAGGCAGAAGCAAGAAATGGCAATAGCCAGGTAATTGTAACAGTGCTTCCACATTATATGCTTTAATTTTTATCTCAACAGGAAATGTATGTTTGGGACAGTGTATTACCTATAACAGGGATGGGGATCCTTTGGTTCCTCAGCTGTTGCAAAACCATAATTCTCATCATGCTTGGACAGCTTTTGGCACGATGGGAATAGTAGCTTTTCAACAGCTGGAGGGCCGAAGATTCCCCATGCCTATAACTTATTATTTGGTAGTCTATCAAAGTGATTTTTCCAATGCATCATATTCTTATAAAGGGACCATTCACACTGTTTTCAATGGCATTTTGTTTTTCATTACGAATTTAAAGCCTCAAAACAAGCAGGAGTAAAGGCAAAAACATGTTGCATGCTCTCAGCTTCAAAACATGCGGCATCAAAACATGCATCTTAAAAAACTGTACAACTAAATGGACCCTTACACTACATCTTTCCTTTGTAACCAGAACTACCATAGCAGCCTCTGTTACAGGGCAACGCAGCCTTGTCTCTGGTGGTCTGATGTAGGGCTGGCATTTGACAGATCACATTATCAGTCACCAGGACCATTAGAGGAAGCTGCATTGCTACTTTCTCTGCTGTGTACTCTGGGCTCACAGAATGAGGATGAGAATAACAGGATACAGAACCCATAAGCAGGTGCTCATACACTTTAATGCTAGCTTATGCTATCAAAAATATGTGTATCGGGACATCCAAAAAGTCCCAGATGTCAATTGTAGGGGAAAACATGATCAGACATATTGCATTGTAACATATCTAATTTTTTCTTGTGCCGTTCCTTATTAATGACCAGATGTCTGTCACAGCCAGATACCTGGCCATGGTTCTGGAGCAATTTCATAAAATGTTACTGCAGGCAAAAATACTAGATTACTTAATGCCAAAATATGGTACAAGCAGTCATCATAAATGTTTTTGTATAAGGCCATGTTTAACATTTACAATTTAGTTGCGTTTCTTTGTATAATTAGGGCGTAATTGATTATATGGGCTCTGCAATTTTGTCCAAATTGACTGATTGGGCTTTGCCATGTGATTATTATCAGGCTTTATCGCAGGTGTTTTTCTTGTCATAAACAATCTGATCTCACCTGGTAATACTTATCACATGGCAATGAAGTAGCCCCCTCCCCATATATAGTTTCTTTTATCAGCCAGGTTTCCTCCATATGCAACTCCCCTATATGTCATTTTCTAGAGTCAGGTCCCTCTGTAGGTAATTTCCCCATTTAAAGATGATATCTGGAGAACCATAATGGTCTTACCTTTTCTGTTCTCCGGTGCTGCACATGCCCTCTCTGCCCATCTGTAGTGATACTTCCGCAGACAAGAGGGAGGTGGGAGCAAGTTTCAAGCAATGAACAAGAACTACCTGATGTTACCAATGTCACGGCGCCCACAGCACTCGCAACATGCTCCCGTCCCCTGTTGTCTGCATCAGTACAGACGGAAGACACTAGGACCTTTCCTGCTCTTTTGATCCCCTTTAGGCACATCCCCCCTGTAGGTAGTCTCCAATATTAAAAATGACCCCTTCTGTACGTAATTCTCCCTATTAGCCAGGTCACCCTGTAGGTAATATTCTCCAACAGCCAGTGACTTGGTGCAGGGCACACGAGTGACGTAACCTTTTGTTCCCATGTGCACAAAGGTATAGATTAGCTCTGCTGATCTTCTCCCACTCTGTCTATGTTGCTACTACCATAGGATATAAAGGGGTATTCTGATGTTCAAAAGTAATTATTATATTTATGGGGGCTAATGGGAAAAAAAAAAAAATATATATATATATATATATATATATATATATATATATATATATATATATATATTTATTCTTAATAGCTCCTATTGTAGCTTCCATTAGGCTCTTTCCGGTACCCCATTGTTGGTCTGTTCTGTCTGCTTCTGAGACATGAGGTTGGAGCAGGACCTGCCTGCTCAGCCAATCACTGGCCACAGGAATTTGATCTTGTCTCAAAAGAGAAAAAACTAACATCAGGGAACCAAAAAGAGCTGAATAGGAGCAGAAGTGGGAACTGAGGAAGACCAGGGGTTAGTACCTATCAATTATTTCCTTTTTCATCAGCTCCAACAATATAATCATTATTTTGAACACAAGATTATGCCTTTAAGTTAGGGTGCAAGTGAAAATGTAAGAGGTCAATACCAGTATAAGAGAGCCCACACACACAGCTTTTTTGGGGCGTTTTTCTGGCCTACACAAAAACACCAGAAAAAATGTGTTTGCTTTTTAAAAAAAATGTCTTTCTTTTCAGGCATTTTTGAACTCGGACTTTATTGCTAAAGTCCATGTTTGGGTCTGGACAGAAATTAAAAGGGTAGTGTGACCCTTTCCCTGCTGGAGTGGGCACCAGAACATCACACTGAGTTTCCTGCATGCCAGGTTGCTGAGCCATCAGCAGCTGAAGCGTTGCCCCACCTCAGCTGCTGATTGGCTGTGCTGGCTTGCAGGTGCCAGAGCCCATCACACAACATGCTCAGTGTGCCAGGTCTGAGAAAGAAAAAAAGACATCTGATGGTGAGCATGAAGCCGTTCCTCCCCCCTGCACTTCACCCGTCCTAGCAAGGGAAGGGATCACTAAACCCCCTTCCTTGCTGGCACGAGTTCAGTGAAAGATCAGTCTGGCCCCCAGGGGGTTAAATGGGGACTGCTGGTACCTAGTTCTTCCCAGTACCCCTATGTACTGGGGTATACTAAGCACAGTAATTGTGGGGAGCATTCATACTTACCATCAGACATCTTTTTTTTTTACCAGACCTGGCACACTGAGCTTGATGTGTTCTGGGCTCTGGCTCTTGAAATGTTTGCTAAGCCACTCAGCAGCTAAAGCGAGACATTTTACTGGCTAACACTAAGCCCCAGCTTAGTAATGGATGCCATCTATCAGACAGCTTCAACTGCTAAGCCTGTTCATTCATAATGCAAAAAGTGGGTCACAGTGTCACTTTAAGTAAAAAAAGAAATACAATACACAATTTAAAAATATTTTGAATTCAAATAAAAACGACCCACATCCCTTACTGACCATTTTATTAAACAAAAAAATCCTCTAGTTATCGATATAGTCCACAGAATACGACAAAATCCTCTGGCTATAGATATCTGAAAAACAAAAGGGAGAGACATGTAATGTGTTTTAGATCTTGTATTGTTCCTGTTTATTACCCCTATCGCTTGTATAGCATATCGCTTTATAAATAAATAAATAATAACAGACACACAAAATAAAAAAGGCAAGAGCAGAACACCTATCATCTTGACAGGTGTTCTGCTCCATACAGTATGCAGCATCTGTACAGATAGTTGCTTACAGTCTAGCCCTCGGAGGGTTACGAGAGAATGCATTTCATCCCCACTTAACCCCCTGGGGGCAAGACTGATCTTGCACTGCACACATGCAAGCAAGAAAGGGGGTTAAAGGGGTAGTGCGGTCTAAAGCATTCTTTCACTAAATAACACACATAACAAAGTTAGGGTATGTTCACACTACGTAAAACTACAGCGGTAGTTCTCACCGCAGAACTACGGCCGTAGTTTTGCTGTGTGTGACATAGCCTTATGGGATCCCGGCTGGAGCGTACACACATCGTATGCGCTCCGGCCGGGATCCCAGGCGGCGCCGGGAAAAAATGACATGTCAGTTTTCTGCGGCCGGAATTCAGTGAATTCCAGCTGCAGAAAGCCCTGTCAGTTCACACAGTGAAGCAAGCGGCTCACTGGTCTGATACCTAATGTGAACATAGCCTTATACAACATTGTAATGTGTGTTATTTAAGTGAATGTCCCCCTTCCCTATGTCCCCCCCCGACCGCGGACCCGGAAGTGTAATGCACTATACTTACATTATCACTGTCAACCCTGGCCGCCATCTTGGGACGAACACGTCATCTTCTGGAGGCCGGCTACGATTGGCTATGCTCAGCCAATAGTGGCTAAGCAGCTGATGACGCGCTGGAGGGGGGCCGGCATGAGCAGTCAGGCCGGCCTCCTGAAGATGACGTGTTCGTCCCAAGATGGCGATGATAACGTAAGTATAGTGCATCACACTTCCGGGTCCGCGTTCGGGGGAAACATGGGGAAGGGGGCCATGCACTTAAATAACACACATTACAATGTTGTATAACTTTGAAATCTGTGTAATTTAGTGAAAAAATGCTTTAGACCGCACTACCCCTTTAAGTGACCCTCTTCCTTACTGGGATGGGCACAGTGTGTGTGGGAAGCATTCATACTCACCATCAGATGTCGTTTTTTCTACACAAGACCCAGCACACTGAGCTTAATGTGTGCCAGGCTTTGGCTCCTGAAATGTCTGTTAAGCCAATCAGTGGCGAGATACCGCTGCAGCCACTGATTGGCTGAGCTGACGCTGCAGAGGTCTTTGCTTAGCCACTTAAGCTGCTAATTGGCTATTCCACAGAAGATTGACGCGGGACACTGGGAGGGTAAGCTTAATCCCCCCCCCCCCCAACAGGGTACAGTCTGGCCCCCCAGGGGGTCAACTTAACACCCTGGGGCATGACTGTCAATTTTGGTGTACAAAAGGGGCCACTAAAAATACCATACACATAAGCTATGGAGTTTTTTAGACCAGCAGAAGAAATTCCATTAAACTCTTTGGGAGAAAAATGCCACAGCGCCTGCTGAGTTTTGGAAAAACTGCCCAAGAGCCTCAAAAATGCTGGAGAGGAGACAAACGCCACCCCAAAAAAATGTAAGTAAGTAATGCAAGTATGTAAGGCATTTTATAAGCTTCTATTGACTTCCAGCTTAAGGGTCGGCCGCTGACGTTTTTGCAAAAAATAAAAGTCATCACATTTTTTGGGGCGTTTTTCCGACATCTTAAGGCAGTGTAAAACCAGCCTAAGAAGAATGTGTCAATGGATTGTGCATATGTGAGTACGCAGTCAGTGTGCAAATGATTATGTGTGTGTACAATGTATGTATATAGTAATTGTGTATGTTTGCATGCATCTATGTAGAGAATATTTGTAGAATGTGTATGTGTTATGCATGCGTGTATTTAGTGACTGTGCATACATCTATGTAGAGGATGTGCATCTGTATCCCTGACTACGTCAAACATATATACAGTGTTTCCCCGAAAATAAAACGCCCTCATAAAATAAGACACCCCAACTACCATATCAACTAGCCTAAAGTAAGGCATCCCCTTGAAAATAAGGCACCCCTACTCTAAAACATGGCACCCCCTCCCCTGAAAGTAAGGCCACCCGTTGCCACCTGCCGTCACCCAGGACTCACCTAATCCCCTTGTGGACCTTAACAGCCGGCGCCGCAGGCATACTGGTCCATGCCGCACGCTTGGGGGAGAGAAATAAGACATACCCCCAAAAATAAGACATAGTGCCTGTTTTTGAGCACAAATTAATATAAGGCACTGTCTTATTTTCGGGGGAAACACGGTACGTCTGTGCCTGTATTTAGGTTGATTATGTCTACATACATGTACAGTATATAGTGAGTATCAGTACAATTTGGGCCCTGTATGGTTGTATTATTTGTGTATTGTTTGGAAGTATTTTATAATACTGGCTGTGTTATCTATGTACTCTATTTGGTTGTTTATAGCCATATAATAAAAGTAGAAAATACTGTACAGCTCACCGCCTCCAATGGAGAACACCTGTACAGGGACGCTCCACGTGGTCAAAGTGGCCAACAGACGAGGAAAAAGAAAGATGAATTCAGCAGCAGAGTGGCTTCCAATATAAAACATCTTTGATTTTCATGTGTACAGATACCAATGTGTTTCAGGTAAAACTAACCCATAATCATGGTATACACAAAATACTAACGTGAATGTTACAATACAGTATGTTCTCCTCACCATTGTTCATATCGGAGATACAGAGCAAGATCCTAGTTTTCAAGTGCCACCTGTGTATTAAATCCTTCATACATTACACGTGAAATACATTACAGTAAAATAAGATGTATCATCACTCGAGCATCCTCGAGTCGGATCGTTCAGTATTTGAATATCTGTGGCTGATGAAGTTGGATGCACCCCTAGGGAGGCCTGGAAAAGCTGGCTACAGCCTCTAGCAGGCTCAAGTCACGCTCATCTCTAACACATCACCAATTATGTACCTTTTCTATGACAGGACCCGACTTTGGAGAAAATGTTATTTTACATAATGTTATGTTACATACACCCTTCGCAAAAGTCTGTACTTTTTGTGGCCTTATTATGTTGAAAGTAGTATTAAGAGTTGGCCACTAGATGTCGCTGTATTGTGTATAGGTGTATGGAAGCTGCACAGCTGAAGGATCGCAAAGGGTTATTGTGTTTATGTGTTACCAGAATCTGTAGACCAGTAGGATTTCTGTTTTTTTTTTAAATTTCCTATCACCGGAATGGTGATGGAGGAAGGAAGCAAACTAGACAGCTCTCCACAGCGGTCCTATCTGGGCCCTGGCCCTCTGCCAGGTCCCCAAGTAGTCAGTCTTAGCCAGTACCCCACATGAGTAGGATGCAGGACAGTACACTGTTACCAACCTTCTCACAAGTATTTACACTAGCCAAAAGATAACCTCAACCCACGTCGTGGACAAGGAGAAGTCACAGAGCAGGATAGTATCCAGTATAGAGCCAAAGAGCTAGGAACTGGTCCGGACAGAGCAGAGTTGCAGTAAGCCTAGGAACTCTGTCTTGCAGCGTGGGTGTCAACAGGGAACCCTCAGCATTTTGCTCAGCCCAGGTAACAAGGTCTAGGGCCTGTGTTACCCATTAGTACGGTTCGGCCAACGCTAGTGGGCATAAGGTGGTGTGAAGACTAGCAAGTGACCGGCCGTACCTCCGATATAACTTCTCCGGGGGTACACCACATCATCATTATCTCCTAGCCTTTTTTCCACAAAACAGTTTGGCAAAGATCAGGCAGCCCGGTTACATTGTCCTGGTAACTATAAGTTCGGACATAAACAATGTATCACACTATGTTTTTGCAATCCGTATTTTCTATCTGTTTTTTGCATGTGTGTGCATCCATTTTTATCAGTTTTTCCATTGACTTCCATTATAAAAAAAAAAAACGGATCAAAACAGATCCGTTTCTTTTAGCGGACACAAAAATGAGGTTGACCACGTTTTTGTGTACGCTAAAAAAACATCCATTTTGATCCAATTTTTTTAATAATGTAAATCAATGGAAAAAACGGATGCACACAGTTGCATCCGGGTTTTTTTTCATTTGTTTTTCATCAATTTTTTGCAAAAAACAGATTGCAAAGACGTACCATGGACACAGCCTTACTTGCATCATATATAAACTTCAATACATCATATGTGGTATATTTAACTACATGTAATATATGTAGGATTCAATACACAGGCTGCACTTCATTACCTTACACTTACATATTAACGCACGATTGTCATCAGGTTAATATTTATATCTGTATGTCCCATATGTTTTACTTGTTTTATGTGCTTTGCTTGGGGAGCGATTTGTGAGGTCAGGTTACCTCCACTAAGGGTATTTTAGCATTTACTTTAGTATTTTGTATATACCATGATTAACAGTAAGCTTTAGCCGAAACGCGTTGCTGTCTGTACAAAGGAAGATGTTTTGAAAATATAACAATTTTTATATTCCCTTATAGAAGCCTGAAGGAGGCCTAAAGAACTCACCTTTTGTCCTTCATCAGGCCAATGTACGTCAGACTACACTATTGCATATAAAGTTATACAGTGAAAAACATATATCAAGCAGTATATGTTGTTCTTACAAACGGCATACTACGAGGGATGTGTCCCATGATGTGTACCATATGCCAATACAGTGGGGCATATCACAGACTATCACTTCTGTCACACTTCGTCCCAGTGTATACATGATTTGGAGGTTGAAATAGTGATGTTGCTTTAGGTTTTTTTTTTTTTTACATCTAAAGAGACTGTCAGTAGATTTGTGCTTGCCTCTCAGGGTAGCATAAACTAGTGACAGAGAAGCTGGACAGAATTATGTATCCCTTACATTGTTTTCTGCAGCTGATTCAGAGATATTCTACTAAATAACATGGACAATAACTAGTCATTTCCATTATGTGTGTGTGCTCAGTAGTCCTGGATATTCATGAGCACCAGCACAACAATACACCGATCTGTTCAGCATTTCTGTCACTAGTTTATACTTCCTTCATTTAAGGCTGCGTAACCTTAGTGACAGATTCCCTTTAAAGGCTTTGCAATGCATTGTGCAGTTGCAATCATATGGTGCTATTATGAGTGGTACTATTATTTCTATATCCACATTTTTATTTAAATGTAAGCACACTGACAACATGAGGCTGTATTCAGTTCCAATGCCTAGGGGGGCTTGATCTATAAACATGGCTCTGTCTAGGGTCATTCAGTTTAGTAAAGTTAGTATAGAGGTAAAATCACTAGGGAGGATTTATCCTAACAAGTGCAAAGGATTTTGGGTAACTGCTCCATTTTCGTTTTCTCTTAATAATGCATGAACGGCTTTATTTATTGAAGTTTTCTGCTTAATTTAAATTAGACCTAAATCCAGTGTTTCTTGCCAATAAAAAATCAAAAGGAGGTAGATATTTATTTTATACAATAATAAATGTGCATTTGTAATGGGGAGACGGCAGGAGGCTGGAAGGTAGCTTTGAACATTTAGGCTTTCATCCCATCACCCTGAGCTTTGTCTGACAGTACACCCAGTGTATACTTCCAAAGCTTACTTTTCCTGTTAATATCCCTGCAGAATTCACCGCTCATGTAACATATTTGCCAGTCTAAATAGCATATTTATCAAGCTCTCTCTGGGGGCTCGTTTGAACCCCTTAACAAAACGCCTTTTTACAGTGGCGACCTTATTCCATGGCACTGTATTTTTATGGGGTATAGGAGTAAGCCCTGTACAACTGTCCGGTACCAGGTGGGGCCGGAGTACTGAGCTTTAAAATGACAGTTCAAAGAAGAAGTATGGGGGACACTCACCGTCTTATGAAAACCCTTCTTTATTTCACAAACAGGCTAAAATGTAGCATGCAGGAGCAGGTGGGGGGATGCCACACGCTGCAGTTAGTTACCGCTGTTTCACACGCATGTGTACGCTTCCTCGGTCTGAGGAAGTCCGAGCTTTAAAATGAGCCACATGCTTCTGCTATAACAGCCTAGATATGATTTAGGCTGTTTAACCCTATGATGCTGTCAGCTCAAGTCTTTAGACCCCAGGTCAGGACCTGTGTCCGTAATACAGACACCGAAATGCATTCATATCATGCTAAACTGGATCTGACCTGTGAGCACACATGTTTAGGTTTTTTTTGGGTGTGTTTTGTTGGCCATTTGATGGCTGGTTTTCTGGACAACCGTAATTTTGAGCTAAAATCAAAATACCGTCCGTCATTTGAGCTAAAAATTATGGCTGTCTAATAAGTTGTCTGTCAAACAGCCAAAAAAAGAGACTAATCACAGATAAGATCCTCTAAAACTTAAAGGGGAACTCCGGGCAAAATGTATTTTTTAATATGTTATTACATAAGGAGAGTTAGACAAATTCTTAATATACACTAATTATGGGAAATGCATATATAGTGCTATTTCCCTCAATTTAGGAGATCAGGCTTTTTTATGCTTTTATTTTATTTGTATAGCGCACACAGATTCCGCAGCACTTTACATAGGTTCGCCAATTATTGCTCCCTGTCCCCATTAGGGCTCACAATCTAAATCCACCTATCTCTATGTTTTGGCTGTGGGAGGAAACCGGAGTACAGGCTGGCTCAATTTCTCTAAAATTAAATGTGATGTCACATCACATAGCCCAAAGGTGTTCATAGCCTTCATTGTAGGATATCCTTGTTTTGACAGATAGATAGATGCAACCTAAAAAAAAGGTATACAGTGAACATATAAGATGGATATGTTTTTTTTACAAGGGCGGTACTATTTATTTACACAGCTGTCATTACCATCAGTAGGACTTATGATTGGCTGTTTTCAGCATCCCAACCAACTTCAGCTTCTGCAACCAGGCTGGAGGGGATTGGGGGGCCCTGATCTCCATAGCTGGAACCCACATCAGACATTTATAAGTACAGGTATGCTATAATATAAGTAGTACAACCTGTCCATATCAGATAATTGGATTAGGCCTAGGGAGTGGAGAAAGAATGTAAGGAACCAATCCAATCAATATCATAATGAGGCTATGTTCCCGCACAGTAAAATAAGACCAAAATATGTCCCTAATTTTGAGTGAAAATAAAACAATGTGCGAACAGTTGAAAAACAAGAGTATTTATTTTTTTTTTTTGCAGATGTAAATGTTTAGCATGTTGATTAATTTGACAATCAAATTTAAATACGCCCATTATTCTAGACCAATGGGGGGAGATTTATCACAGGGTGTAAAATCAAACGGGTGTAAACTGCCCATTGCAACCAATCACAGCTTAGCTTTCAGCTCTGGTAAAATAAAACAGGAGCTGTAATTGGTTGGGGATTTCCATTGAAAGCCTGAAACTTTCTGACACCATTTGTTTTGAAAGAAAAAGATTTTCGCTGGATAACCCCTTAAAGGGAACCAATAAGCCCAATTATGCTGATATGGTTCCCAGGAGCACTGTATAAAGCTCCTGCAGCAGCCGCGGCATGTAGCGGCCGTGGCTGCAGAAGGAGCTTTATTCTGGAGAAAAAAGAGTTTTATTCTCCGAGTGTGTGACAGACATGGGCGGGGAAGTAGTCATCTGGGAGGCTTCCCGCCGTATCTAGTCACTGCGCTCTGCCTGTCAGCGTGCTCCGCAGTAACAGACCTCTCTGCCTGTCAGCGTGCTCCGCAGTAACAGACCTCTCTGCCTGTCAATCATCCCCTCCGAGTGCGCTGACAGGCAGATCGCTGTGACTAGATACGGGCGGGAGGCCTCCCAGATGACTACTTCCCCGCCTGTGTCTGTCACACCCTCGGAGAATAAAACTTTTTTCTCTGGTATAAAGCTCCTGCTGCAGCCGCGGCGTGCTGTGGCTGCTGCAGGAGCTTTACACAGCGCTCCTGGAAAACATATCAGCCCGATTGGGCTGATTGGTTCCCTTTAAGGCTCCATCCAACTTCTTCAGCCACCAATAATCATTTTACTAGAGCTGATTGGGATATGAAAGCTGGCCTGTGATTGGCACTAGGGATGGTCCGAACCGAGTTCGGTTCGGGTTCGTACAAACCCGAACTCTCGGTAATGATTCCCACTGTCTGCCCGCTCCGTGGAGAGGGTGGATACAGCGGGAGGACTGCCTGGAAAACTGGGATATAGCCATAGCCATAGGCTGTATCCCAGTTTTCCAGGCGGTCCTCCCAGACAGCGGGAATCTGATGCTGAGCGTTCGGGTTTATACGAACCCGAACCTCGGCAGTTTCGGACCATCCCTAATTGGCACCTATCGGCAAATTACACCAGTTTTTGTACAGCACAGAGTCTGGGCCTGTA
The DNA here is from genome assembly GCF_027789765.1 of Dendropsophus ebraccatus. Lineage (NCBI taxonomy): Eukaryota > Metazoa > Chordata > Amphibia > Anura > Hylidae > Dendropsophus > Dendropsophus ebraccatus. The sequence goes on along the minus strand of NC_091456.1, from coordinate 45,501,895 downwards.
TGTATGTTTTTCTCTTTTTCATTGTTTTCCCTCTCCCCTCTCAAGCTTCCTAGACTCTTAACAACTGCTGCGCAAGCAAAACTGCAGAAATCATTTATTGTTGATGCTCAAAGTGCTTTGCTGCCAAGGAAGAATTAAGATCAATGATAATGTTTGAGAGAAGAGAACTATATGGTCAGGTGGAGGTATAATTCCTTGGAGATAAGTTAAGGATCAGAAGGATATTTCTTTAGATTGCCCATGCCCGATACACTGTCAGCAGACAATTTACTGTACCCATTATTTAAAACGTGAAATAAACTTGAGAACATTGTCTTGTTGTGGAAAAAAACCTCTACCCAATCACAGTGATAACAATATTTTTTGGCTTATTGCTGCTATAAAGCAGCTTATGATTCCCTCCATGGTAAAGGGCTATTTCTCAATCTCTACATTTCAGGGTGAGGGATGAGATACGGGCTGTTTCCCAGTAGGAGTGCTGAGGAGGTCCAGCGGGATAGCTGTCTGGCTGGAATGATGGGAGTGGTAGTCACTGGTCACACTGTTCAAGGTGGCTGAGTTTCTCCACCAGACCTTCCAAATGATAGTGGAAGTAGCTCCTCCAGGCACTTCCTCTGGAGTGTTTCCTGGCTAGTTTAAGGTGAGGTGTCCTTGATGTTGTGGTGCAGGAGCAATGGTGAACATATTATGCTTTTTTTTCTTAAACTTGGCAAAAAGGTAGCAAAACATCTTTTAAAGGGAACCAATCACCAGAAAATCCTGGCACTGTCAAAGCGGAGTCACCCTAAGGCTGGGTTCACACTATGTATATTTCAGGCAGTATTTGGTCCTCATGTCAGGTCCTCATAGCAACCAAAACCAGGAGTGGATTGAAAACACAGAAAGGATCTGTTCACACAATGTTGAAATTGAGTGGATGGCCGCCATATAACAGTAAATAACGGCCATTATTTCAATACCACAGCCGTTGTTTTAAAATAACAGCAAATATTTGCCATTAAATGACGGCCATCCACTCAATTACAACATTATGTGAACATAGCCTTTCTGTGTTTTCAATCCACTCCTGGTTTTGGTTGCTATACAGCCTCACAAATACAGCCTCAAATATACAAAGTGTGAACCCAGCCTTATAGTGCTCTATATAGTCAGCCCCCCTCCCAATAATGCCCCATATAATAATCAGCCCCTCAAATTTTGCCTCATATAGTAGATAGTAGTCATCCTCCCCAAAAGTGCCCCACATAGTAGTCATCCTCCCCAAAAGTGCCCCACATAGTAGTCAGGCTCCCCAATAGTGTCCCACATAGTAGTCTTACTCCCTAAAAGTGCCCCACATAGTAGTTATCCTCCACAAAAGCGCCCCACATAGTAGTCAGCCTCCCCAATAGTGTCCCACATAGTAGTCAGCCTGCCTATTAGTGCCCACATAGTAGACAGACTCCCCAATAAAGCCCCACATAGTAGTCCGCCTTCTTAATAGTGCCTTACATGGTAGTGAGACCCCCATTGTGCCCACACAAAAATTACTAATTACACCCATTGGTGTCACCACAAGCGCCAATAGCCGCTTAATTGACGAGAGTGGGCTGGACTGACCTCTCAGGACTCAATTACCTGGTCAGCTTCCAGTCTGCAAAAATAAGTGACAAGGTTTGAAATCACGCCTAGTAAGACATTCTAAGAAAGCCTCCTGGAGTGACAGGTGTCCAGCCACTCTGGGCAGGGTCTGTGTCACACGGGCCAATGGGAGAGCCAGGAGGCCGCTCCAATCAGTTGCAGTGGCAGCATCTAGGCAGTCCATTTAAACGTCTTTAGAGCTGCTAGCTGTGCCTGCAATAGCTGTGGTTTTGCCCTCTACACTAGTGTACCTTATGTCTCTACCTATACTCTGTGTACCCAGACCTTCTGCTTGTATTCCCTGACTTTGGCTTGTGTCTACTGATTTTGTACCTTTGCTTCTGACAGTCTGTGAAAAATAAGCCAAGGAGTGCTGTTTGTGTGTATGGGGCTGGTGCATACGAAGTATGACAGAGTCCCAGTGTTGTAAAAAATAGAGCTTTACTGTAAAGTTTTTCAGTAGTACAAGACACTTTAGTAGAATATATAAATCTTTGGACAGACTCTTAATACTAAAACTCATTGTACTTAAGGAGGTGCTTGGAAAAGTAGAGTAGAAGAGAGGTAGTTGTAGCAGTGCTTGGAGAGTTGAGTAGAGGAGAAGAGTTTGGCTAAGGAGCCCCAATCCAGTGTAGCTGTGTACTCTGCCAGAACTTGGAGAGATAGACTTTATAGTTAGAATTTTACTTGTAGTTGTGTTTAGACTGTCTGACCACCTTGTGCCCTACAGTGTTGAGTGACCTGTCCTGTCAGGGTACTACAAGCCCCAGCTGTGGTTATCTGGGCTTAGCTAAGTGTCCCAGTTACTCTGCTCTGCGAGATAGGATACAAAGACCTTCTTTACGGTAGCTTTGTCCTATCCAGGCTAGTTCCTCTTGTGTTCAGGATACTGCCCTGCACTTTTTAGACGTGTCCTCAGTGTGGGTTAGGGTGTTCCTGGACTCCTCTCCCTTGAAAATGCTTAGCACTGCATACTGAATGTAGTGGTAGTACTAAAGGAACTGGTTGTCTCTAGCTGCATCCGTACACACTGGTGTCTAGACTAGACTGCACTTTGTCCCTGTCAGGGGTCCTGGCAGCAGCCAGGCCCTGGCTTAACTACAGCAGGAACAGTAGGTTTTGCGTCTTCCCTCTCTGAGAATCTGGTTAGAACTGAGACTGCACTTCCCCCACCATGTAAATTTTCCTACAGGGACCTAAAATGAGCTTCCCTGTGAGTGGTGGGGATGAGTGTGTGCATAAGAAAGGAGGTAGATAATAGGTCTCCTATTGCTCACTAATAAAACATGGTACACATAAAACTTTAACCCATGACCTTCCTCAGCTGTGCAATATATAGAAATACAAAAGACTGACATCTAGTGGCGAAACTGACCACTTCATCACCACCTTTATTTAACCTGAAAAGAGAAGGCTTTTTGAGAGGTGCACAGGAGAGACATAAACACTTGTGGTGGGAGACCACACACACTGTGAATGTTGGGACGCAATGCCATCTTCTATTTAATAGAAGACTGCAGGGCAGTGTGGTGACATCATCACAGTCACTCCCTGTGCTGGTCATGTTCTAGGCCGCATGCCTAAGATTGACTTTGGCCTAGAAGATTATATAAGCGGTCCAGATGGCCGCTATATCCTCTCGGCAGGACAAAAAATGATGGGCCAGAGTTTGACATGCCTGGGTTAGACAGAAAGGAGGGATTTTATCCCACAACAATCCAAGAGTAGAGAACACACAACTTCTTTTTAGTTAACTTTATATAGAAGTATGCACATATCACAAATAGTCTTACGTTGAAGATGGCTATTCACCCCGCTGCACAGAATCCTTGGTGTCACGACATGAGGAAGAAAATCTTTTTTTCAATGCTCAAGCCTGAGCTCACATAGTCCTTAAAGGATTTGCATTGATGAAATGTTCAAGTTCCCCACACTGCGACTTTTCGAGAGGCGTACTCTTTTTTTTAAGCATATTGAGAGATTGTACACCTGTAAGTTATCATTTGTGACTTTTTTGCACCTTATCAAGCTTACTTTTTCTCCTATGTGCCAGATTTGATAGCATAAAATGTATCATATTGTCACATGATGTATCATGAATTTGTACAATTTTCTGTGCACTTGTTTTTTACGTGTTGTTTTGGGTGACAAATATAGAGTGGAGTTGTGCAAAATAATAGTAACTGTGTCTAATAAATCACTACACCTAAACCATGCCCCTTTGTTGGGAGGAGTGCAAAAGTATCCTAAAACACAGAAAACTGACATGCAGGTCTTAATAAATTTCCTCCATAGTGCTGGAGAAAAGTGCACTGTTTAGAGTGAGCGTTCTGGCACTGTGTTGGGGGTTGATTTACAATATACTACTATACTGTAGTTGGCATATGGGGGGAATTATTTATGCATTGGGTTTCCGAAGTGCTATGTACAGTAAGCAGGAAAACAGTTGCAGAGTGGATGGCAGCATGGAGGGGATTACATGACAAAAGCAGCCGTGGTCTAAGCATTGACTTGCTGATGATAATGCCAGAGATAGAATTGCAATGGACAACACACCTAGTACACCTAGTGGCCAGGACCAAGTCATGAGACTTCTCCTTACACATATGCAAAAAATCTCAGAAACTATAAAAAGGAAGAAAGTTGGATGAAATGAAAGTGACTATTTAAAGGGGGCATTTCAGGCAGCCAGCACTCCCTCCGATCAGCTGTTCTGTATCCAAAATACACAATTAACAATGTTGGAAGCTTCTGGCTCCGGTCAGTGAGGTTTATAGCAAGAACATTTTGCTGATGGTAATAGTCTTTCACCAGATTGGTATCTATAGTTCTATTAAATGGGTTGTCTAAGATTATCAAAAATAAGGGCCAATTTTATCTATAAGCGTTGCCACTCTGGTCCATAGGTTAGGTCTGCTACTGCAATACTGATCTTATTCCATTGCCAAAAATGGTGCTGTTTCTGCGGGGCGGGGGGTGGGGACCAACTTTTCCATATGTCAGTGTTGTATTGCACTCATATTTAAAATGTGTTGTCTAAATTTGGTAACATACAGTATAAGGCTATGTTCAGACATGGCAAAATAGCGGCCATTCTTTGATACAGCTGTGTCACAGAACGGCGGCTGACTGAGATGTTTAAATTGGCCGATGATGGAATATCAGCCGGGTAAACATCACCAACTCAACCCTTTGAGGACCAGGCCCATAATGACCCAGTGAACTGTGCAAATTTTCATTTTTGCGTTTTTGATTTTTCCTCCTCCCCTTCTAAGAGCTCTAGCACTTTCAGTTTTCTATCTACAGGGCCATGCAATGGCTTGTTTTTTTCAGGAGTAGTTGTACTTTGTAATGGCGTCTTTCATTCTACCATAACATGTATGATGGAACCCCAAAAATATTATTTATGAAGATATAAATTGTTAAAAAAGAATGCAATATGGTAATGTTTGAGGGGTTCCTGTGTCTATGTAATGCACTATATGGTAAAAGTGACATGATACCATTATTCTAAAGGTCAGTCCAAACACAACCACATGCAGGTTTACACAGATTCTCTAATGTTCTATTTTTATTTTTTTTATTAAATCCTGACGGAAAAAAGCACTTTATAAGCATTTCCCGTAATAAGTGTATATTGGTGACTTGTATAACTTTTGGGGGGCAATACAATACTTTAATAAATATTTTCGGTGGATTTCTCCTTTCATTGGAATGCGGGCATCGGGTGTGCCCACACTCTAATTAGCCATAGCACACAATGTAAAGTACGTCTGGGTGCCGTACTTTACATTGTGTGCACGGGCTATTTCGTGCAGCCGCTGTTCACTGAAACGCACAGAATAGATATGTCAGTTTTCTCATGGAATCCCGTTTGCACTACAGTGTGTATACACAGCGGGGTTAATGTGATCGGCTGCTGTCATTAAACAACGACCGTTGCAACAATGGCCGTTGTTTAATGAAAAAATACATAGTGTGAACGAGGCCTAATAATAAATACAGAGGTTGATGCTTATCAGACATAGAATAAGTGTAAAGACTTCAGTCACTAGAGTGTGCCTGAGCATATAAACATAAAAGGGTGTAGTATATAGACACTACTAAATTATTCATCCTTATCAAGCTGTCTCTATACACAAAGTAGATGAGGACTACAGATTTGCGGTTTCGAGGACTAGTCATAGCCATAAAAGGATGAATATCACAATATTCCATTAGAAATATTTTGCAGGCCATGTTATTTGCTACTTCTTGCACGTACTGTGTTATGTTATTAAACATATATTATCTCAGCTCATCTCCTTATCTGCAATGATTTATATATTTTACAAGGATAACTAGAGTGTCCAAGTGCTGCTGGCAAGCCTCCAAGACACTGAAAGGATATTGTTCTCCCTTTTATTTTACATTTAGCCGGGAGCAAATTGCAAGCAAGCATAAATTACATGGGGAAGCATTCTGCTCTTTTCTTGTATTTGCATTTTATCGACAGTATATAACAGTTACAGCAATCACTGACTGTACCGTCCTGCGCCTGACAGATTGGAAGGAAAGAAACTACTGAGGAAATTAATTAATGTAAAAGTAAAATAATAAATCTAACAGTAAATGTAAATGGGGATAAACCAGAAGAGTGGTTCATCTTCATCTAGCTTTTGGATTGGTTATATTTGTGTCGTAAAAGTAACTGGGAATTTTGGTGAATTCCTGAAAGGGGTGGTTTAGCAAAAATGTTTTTTTTTTTAAATCAGAAAGATTATATAGATTTGCAATTTACTTCTATTTAAAAATCTTAAGTCTTCCAGCTTCTGTATGTAAGAAATGGTGTATTCTTTCCTGTTTAACACAGTGCTCTCTGCTGCCACCTCTGTACGGGACAGGAACTGTCCAGGGCAGTAACAAATCCCCATAGAAAACCTCTTCTGCATTTGAAAGATTTTTTTGCTGGAGTTGCCCTTCTAGCCGTGAAGACCACAACCCAGTTTCACAACACTACTGCAATAGTGCTACAATCAAACTGCGTAGGGTGATGTGTAGCTGACTAGCAATTATTTTCAGCCAACAAAATTTTCTCGATTGTTAAAGAGGTTCTCCAGGAGTTAAAAACTGCTGCCCTTATAAAAAACATAATAAATATCTTATTCTTACCGTTCTCCCATTCTAATAGACCCCACAAAAGCATGGCCATGGCATTTTAATGCATTTCAATGTTCAGGCCACGCCTCTATGACACTTAAGAGCAGCATTTTTAGCTGATTGTAGCCTCAGACAACTACAATAAAGGTATAGGTAGTCTCACTACTTCCATAACCATGTAGCCAAGTAAGCAGTTTGGGACGCCTCTTGTAGCTGACAGCTTCCCTTTAAATTAAATAATAATCTAATGAAATCTTGTGGTGAATGGCATAAACCTAAGAAAATTTGGTTAATTTTTCGTCATTTCATCTTGTCCACAAAAAATGGAATAAAAAAAATCCAATCTATGCCAAAATGGTACCACTAAAACTACAGATTAGGGTTATGTTCACACTACGTAAAATAACGGCCGTTGTTTTCACCGGCTGGACTTTTGCGACCAAAACTACGGCCGTAGAATTACGATCATACGAGCTAGTCGTGAAACTACGTCCGTTGTTTAATTTTGATTCCTAGCATGTTCATAAACGGGATGAAACAGGTCATTTACCTTAAATACTGCGCCCACTAAACCACTCAGAAAATATTTTACATCAAAATCAAGTTTAATTCGACAGATATAAATTTCACGTTCGCGGCTGCATTGAAATCCACGGCCGTTGTTGCAGTATTACCGGCCGGAAATAATTGACTTGTTCATTTTTCACGGGGCCGTATAAACAACGGCCATTATCTGATACGTAGTGTGAATTAAACGGCCGTAGTTACATTGCATTGCAGTCATTATAGGGAACCGTAGTTTTGCGGCGCGGACAACGGCCGTTATTTTACGTAGTGTGAACATAGCCTAGAACTAAAAAAAAGGCCCCTATAAAGCCCAGTATATATTAAACATAATTGAAAGAAGGTTCTAGGGGGTCAAAAAATTGCAATTAACACATTTTTTAAAGGCTATCATTCCGCTCACGTGGCGGGATACTTTTTCAAAACTCTGTCTGGTATGTAGTCCACTACTAATGTAAGGATATAGCTCTACCGGCAGTTCCATAGACCACTTGCTTTAGGAGCAGACTATGTACCAGTACACAATCTATTAGGATAATATGATAAAAAAAAAGTTGTTTTTTTTCATATACAGTATTTACACTGTGCAATCATCATTACGACTGGATAGAAACAAATCATGGGTGTAGATGAGCCTATAGGTCAGTGTTTACCAGCCAGGCTTATCAGGAACCCTGGGGGCTTCTTAAGCCCTGATCAGGGGTTCACCAGAACACAGCAACAAGATCAAAATGATAGCACTAGAGAAGAATGATGGAGTATGTTACCTTCCGCCACTGTGAGGGCTGTGAGCTGCTGCATAGAACGATGACCCGCTGATAGTTCTTACAAGATGCTGTAATGGAGTGTGTTCTGAGACATCTGACAGCACGACTTTCCTGCTGGGCTGTGATCACAAAGTCTGCTGGAGCCAAGGGACTCGGAAACTGTGGGGCTGGAGGCTGCAGCTGTACAGAGTAAGGACTCCTGTACACGTCCATATTGGTTTTGTGGGTCAACAAAACCAATGATTCCTAGGGCACCAATGGCTAGTGTGATCTTGGGGCCTCCCGCAATCACAGATCACTCACAGTTCAGGACGCACGCTCTGAAATCCACAGTCATGTGCATTGGTCCATAGAATACAATGGGTCCCATAATATTCACAATTGAGGACCCGCAATAGTGGACAGTATGCAGATTGTGTATTACAGTCCCTAAGGGGCCCTAAGTGCTGTAGTGGTTTGTAGAAGATGGAGGAGAGGCTCTCCATGGACCAACAGGCTATTAACCTATGTTCACACAGTGTATTTGTGAAACGCTTTTATAAGGCTAGGTTCACGCAGTGTTTTTGTTTCCATTCCAGTATGTTTAATTTTGCTGTATAGAAAAAGGTTTTTAAATGTATTTGTGGGGAAAAAACGTATATGTGTTGTGTTTTTTTTTTTTTTTTTGTATGTTAATAGAATCAATTTTTGGTATGTCTTAAAGGGAATGTGTGATCAGAAAAATACATTTTTGGTGATGGATTTTCAAATTTTCCATTATACTATATATTTTTAGATAATCCTAAAGTCTTGCAATGTTAGGCTATGTTGATACTATGTAAAAGAACGGCCGTTGTTGCCACGGGCAACAACGGCAGTACTTTATGCGGGGTGGAACAATGCCTTATTTTCAATAGGATCCCGGCCGGAGCGTATACACATCGTATGCGCTCCGGCCGGGATCCCATGTGGGGCCGCAAAGAACTGACATGTCAGTTTTCTGCAGCCGCAATTCAATGAATTGGGGCCGTAGGAAACCCTGTCAGTTCAAACAGTCAAGCGAGCGGCTCTGTGTGCTATGGGAAGCTCTGATGCGGGTGCTGATGCGCCCGCATCAGAGCTCTGTGGCCGGGAAGATCATCCGGCTGGTACTTAACTACCGGCCGGTCTCTATACGTAGTGTGAACATAGCCTTATAAAGTAATCCCTTGCAGTTTTTATTTCCACCATTATGCAGTTTTTGCTCAGTGTGAACTGGGCCTTAGGCATAAAACTAAGCAAAAGCTTCCTGTTCTGTACAGATCATTTCCCAGCATTGTCCTCCTAATCAGGAGTACAATGAAAGGTGACACCAGTAGATAGATAACAGAGGTCACTGAGCATGCCCAGAAGCCTTTTCCATTCATCTGAATAGACCAGGTCCTGTCTATTGTGCCTACATTTCATGGGCTTGCTGTAAAGCATATCATCTAAATGCTGTTAAAAATAACATCTTTCAGTATCTGTCCCCAATCAGTAAAAAAAAAATAATCTAGGTGATACATTACATTACACTTAAGACAAGCATTGTGGGGGAGTAGCAGGAACAGCTGCTGAGTATGCTCATAACTGCAAGTAAAGCGTCTGTGCATTTCTGTAATAACTTTTAAAGGAGAAGTCTGGAATTTTTTTTATTAAAGTATTCCCAGTGTCCCCCTGCCATCATCCTCTCCAGCAGCCACAGGCTGCACAGCTCTGGGAGTCGGGTCGTGACATCACCATGTTATCCAGGAAGTGAAGCCTTGATGCAGTAGTAAGTGCAGGGAAAAAAGCACTTTATCAGCATTTCCTGTAATAAGTGTATATTGGGGATTTGTATAACTTTTGGGGGGCAATACAATACTTTAATAAAAAAAATTTGCCGGACTTCTCCTTTAAGCTTGTGTGCCATATGTATTGGGAACTGGCATGCTTAAAGTGAATGTACCACTAGTTCATTGCTTTTTGTTTTGTACATGAATAGAGTGGCGCCAGTGCCACGGTCCTTTTTTTAGAACCACCACCCTGGTTCCTACGTATGGCACTGGTCTATTACCAAGCACCATCTAGGCATAAGGCACTGGAGGCGGGCCCACCAGCCCAGTGTAGTGATCTCCCCTCTGTGACGCTGCTTTGTTAGAATCAATAAAGCCGCGTTACAGAGGGGAGGGGTTTTTGTAACACTGGGGGCTGACGGGCCTGCCCCCGGTGCCTCATGCCCTCCTGGTGCTCAGTAATAGACCAGGCGGCAGTTTAAAAAAAGGACCACGGCACCGGCATGCCCGCCCCCGCACTGGTCTGTTCATGTAGAACAGGGGTGTCAAACTCAAATACACAGTGGGCCAAAATTAAAAAATTGGACAAAGACACGGGCTAACCTTGATAATTATTGAAGCGCGAATGCTTCGGTCCTGGCATCATTGGCGTGAGTCTCCCAGTGCTGTGCACTATGATAAATTACATGATAAATTGCTATGACATAATTAAACCCCAACCCATGTAATAGCCAACGTCCCCCAATATTACCCAATGTAGTAGCCAACTCAACCAAAATTGCCCCACATATTAGCCAGCCCTGCCAATAGTGCCCAAATAATAGCCAGCCCCCCAAATTTCCCATATAGTAGCCAACCCTCCCCAATAGTCTCTTTTGTAGTAGCCAACCCTCCCCTGTAGTCTCATATAGTAGCCAGCACTCCCCTGTAGTCTCATATAGCAGTCAGCCCTCCCCCATAGTCTCATATAGTAGTCAGCCCTCCCCTGTAGTCTCTTATATAGTAGCCAGCCCTCCCCCATAGTATCATATAGTGGCCAGCCCTCCCCCAGAGTCTGATATAGTAGCCAGCCCTCCCCCATAGTCTCTTATATAGTAGCCAGCCCTCCCCCATAGTATCATATAGTGGCCAGCCCTCCCCAATAGTCTCTTATATAGTAGTCAGCCCTCCCCCATAGTCTCTTATGTAGTAGCCAGCCCTCCCCAGTAGTCTCCTATAGTAGCCAGCCCTCCCCAGTAGTCTCCTATAGTAGCCAGCCCTCCCCAGTAGTCTCATATAGTAGCCAGCCCTCCCCAGTAGTCTCATATAGTACGCAGCCCTCCCCCATAGTCTCATATAGTACGCAGCCCTCCCCAGTAGTCTTATAGTAGCCAGCCCTCCCCAGTAGTCTCATATAGTACGCAGCCCTCCCCCATAGTCTCATATAGTAGCCAGCCCTCCCCAGTAGTCTCATATAGTAGCCACCCCTCCCCAGTAGTCTCATATAGTAGCCAGCACTCCCCCAT